>NW_028274815.1:18326377-18480234 GCF_037043125.1 Eumetopias jubatus
CTTTTTCTACCTAAGGGTCACCATGAGTGACAAAATACAAGGTGTTGTAACCATATAATCATGTACATTTGGGAGAGGGTGGCATGACACAAGCAGAAAGTGACAAGTGTTAAAAAAAAAAAACAGGACATGAAAGACCACGCTTATCCTTATAGCTATTATCAGCTACTCATACTTTCCATTCCTTCTCTGAGAACTAGATCCTTAAGGATAACCCATGGCTTGAAATTTTCATGACCCCATTGTCAGAATAATTCAAAGAGTACTTTGTGTTTCTACAAGTTTTTGTACAAAATTCTAATTCCTCTGTAATATAATAAACTATTTATGATCCAGTGCTCCTTATTAGATTGTGAATTGAGAACAGGAGATGTGTCTCAATAACCTATGTAAAACAAGCAGCTAGAAAAGGGTCTGATACCTGATAGAAGCTCAGTGAATGACTATTTCATGACTAAATGGGAGGATAAATAATGTAGTGTTTACTGCACTCATTCTGTGTGAATGTAAGTTTATACTTGGTCCATAATGTTTTACTCTTCTAAAAAGTCTGTTTTCCAAAGAAAGTGTCAGTAATCAAGGAAGTCATTGAGACTGCTGAAGTTCCCAGTTCCCCCAAAGAACGTTTTACCAGCCACTGTTACATTTACTACTATGTGGAAAACTTGAAGAGTTTGTCACGTTCCAATAGGGAAATTTACTTGATAACCGAAAAGAATATGGCACCACTAATTAGTTAGTCATCAATGCTAATTGGTGACTTTGAATGAAATAATATTTTAATTTCTTGAACCCCTACTCTCTGTTAGGCATTTGCTAAGCAATTTATAAATAGGAATACTTTTAATTTTCCCCCAAATCCTGAAAATTAAGTATAATTATGTCTATTTTATAGATGATGGGATTATGGCACAGAGATTTAGCTATCATACAGCTAGTGAATGACAGAGCCAGAATTTTTTTAATGGCCCATATTTACTAGACTCTTTTCTCAGGGATTAGACAAGAGTTTTGAATGATTATCAGTGTGAATATAATTCCTGCTAATTATCTATCATATCTTTCATAGTCTTTTAAATGGAAAGTATTTCCTTTTAATTTAAGGAATTAAATACGAAGTATTTGCTATGATCAAATACCTGGGATATGCAATAAAAATACTCTCATATACCAGTCATGACTAGGCATGAGTTGATTAATAGATTATAATCAGAGTTAGGAAGGTGGGTAATTATGATGCCATCCAGGATTTAAGACTGATTTGGGGATGGCCAGGTAGGAATGAAATCACAATGTTAACACTAATATACGTATAACATGCCCTACTTGTTCTTTCATTTAATAAACATTTTGGACCACCCACCTTCTATATGCCAGGCACTGTATAAATGGCAAAGTATATAGAAATCAATGTTTTATTCATTTAACCTCCTCAATGTTTCCTTATCCTTGTTTTCAATGTTCTCTTTGCTTCTTATATCCACTATTCTTCACATGGTCTGGGTCCTAATTCATTCTTTCTTGGACAAAACTCATCCTATCTGCCTCTTAGCCTCCTAACTGGTCTTTCAACTTCCAGTATTTGTCTTTTCCAGTTTAATTTCTGTACCACTATCAATAATTATTGGTAGATACTGACAAAAACTCTATCTTTGACCAACTTTAAAATGGCTTCTCTGACAAAAAATAACAAGTGGTGATGAGGATGTGGAGAAAAAAGAAACCTCAGGCATTTCTGTTGGGGATGTACACTGATGGCAACCATTATGGAAAACAGTATGGAGGTTCCTCAAAAAATTAAAAACAAATACCATATGATGCAATAATTCCACTACTGGGTATTTACCCAAAGAAAACAAAAACACCAATTTGAAAAGATATGCACCACTGTTTACTGCAGCATTATTCACAATAGTCAAGATGTGGAATTAACTCAACTGTCCACCAGTAGATGAATGCATAAAGAAGATGTTCTGTGTGTAGATAGATAGACACAATGGAATATTACTCAGCCTTAAAAATAAGAATGAAATCTTGCCATTTGTGACAACATGAATGGACCTAGACAGTAGTATGTTAGGTGAAATAAGTCAAACATAGAAAGACAAAGACTGTATGATTTCTCTTATGTCTAGAATCTAAAACACAAAATAAATGAATAAATAAACAAAAAACTGAGAAACAAACTCATTAATACAGAGAACTGGTAGTTGCCAGGAAAGAGGAATTGGCAGTATGGAAGAAATACTTGAAGGGAATTAAAAAGTACAAACTTCCACTTATAAAATAAATAAGTCACAGAGATGAAAAGTACAACAAAGGGAACACAGTCAATAATATTATAATAACATTGTATGGTGACTACACTTATCATGGTGAGCACTGAGTAGTAGACAGAATTGTTCAATCACTATGTTGTACACCTGAAACACTAATATAACATTGCATGTTATCTATACTTCAATGAGAAAAGGATAGAAAGAATGACTTTTTCACTCTGCAGTTTTGTACTATTTTATCTTTTTTATTAATCACATGAAGGTATTACCTTAAAAAGTAAATAACACGGGGCACCTGGGTGGCTCAGTCATTAAGCATCTGCCTTCAGCTCGGGTCATGATCCCAGGGTCCTGGGATCAAGCCCTGCATCAGGCTCCTGCTCGGCAGGAGTCTGCTTCTCCCTCTCCCACTCCCCCTGCTTGTGTTCCTGCTCTCGCTACCTCTCTCTCTGTGTCAAATAAATAAATAAAATCTTTTAAAAAATTTAAAAAAGTAAATAACACTTGTGCAAACCACTGAATTTTAAAAAAGTATATATATACATATATATCAGTTATCACACACATATATATATCATATATATACATATACATATATGTATATATCAGTTCAATTAGGGTAGGTGGTCCTTAAAAGCTGAGGACGAATTGCCTGTATTTAGGATTCTCCTTAGGGGCACCTGTGTGGCTCAGTTGGTTAAGCATCTGCCTTCGGCTCAGGTCATATCGCAAGGTCCTGGGATCAGAGAGTCTGCTTCTCCCTCTGCCTCTCCTCCCTGCTTGTGTGCTGTCTCTCTCCCTCACTCTCTCTCACTCTCTCAAATAAATAAAATTAAAAACAAAAACAAAAACAAAAAAGGATTCTCCTTAGCCAGATCGTAAGTATTCTGCAAACAGGACACTTTTCTAAAAACAAAGTTAAACTTAATTCATTTTATTTATCTTTGGTGAAATTTTCAAAAAACAAATAAAACTTCAGATAGAACACAAAAATACAAAAGTATTACAAGTTGGAACCTAATTTTTCAACATTGCATAATGTAATAAATTATTAGAAATAAATGGTTTCTTTCTGACTCATGGCTCTGTCCTTGGTCAGTTGAATCCAGTTTTAGCAAGAATCCTGACAGATCAATTTAGAGAGAGTCTCTGGCCCTAGATATCTGAATTAACCTCTGCATCCCCCATTTTGGTATCTTATTACCCTGGCCTGTCCCCAACAGGATTCCTGTTCAGTGGGTCTAGCAAGAATCTCCCGAGCCTTGATGGTTCCCTTTAGCAATTTTCCATCCACTGACCCCTACACTGCTTCTTGTCTAGACATCTCTCCCCTATTACAAAAACCCTATTGCAGTAATCCTTCTTGAATAAAGTCTTCCTTTCCATCTTTAGCAGGTGTTAAAAATATTTTTTTTTCCTTTAGCACTACCCATTGCTCTTTGGATGATATTCTTAACCTGTAGCATGGCATACAAGTTCCTCATAATCAGTCATCTGCACCTCCAAGAAGACCTACATGAAACCCCTCTCAGCTAGTTAATTTCCCACTTGTATTCCTATTTTTCTCTCATAGTATGTCAGGATGGATTGAGTCTAGTCCTGCTACCTAATTGTCAGTTTCTCAACTAACTTTTGAATTTTTCAAGGAAGGGGATCAGACTATATTCATCTTTATCTCCATAGCCCCTCTCACAAAACTGGGAGAACTAAATGTTTATCAAATCTGATGACTATTTAGACATAATCTTCACCTTTAGGATTTAATTTGAAGCGATTTCATAAGCTCTGAAAAGACAGAGGTTTTTGGTGGCACTGCAGCTGATAATTACTTATCTTTCACAAGGTGTTACTTTGAATAAGTGATTATTTCAATGGTCTTATTTCAATTGTTCATACTCTACATTCATCAAGATGATCTAGCCTTATGCACAGTCTTCAGCACAGAAATGTGTGGGATTCTTAGCAATTCACTCCTACCCTCATTTCTTAGTGTGCTCTCTTTCCTGACTTTACTACCTCCCTTTACCCTTCACGTCTTGTTCTTTTCCATCCCCTCCCTTTTTTTTTTGGCCTGGTTAAGATTACTTCACTATTTGATTATTATGATAGAGTTTTCCAAAGATTCACCATCAGAATGATTTAACTGACATTTAACATACTATTAAGGAAGTAGGACATTGCTCATGGGTCATAGTTTGGTTCTAAAGCTTAAAAGTTTTCATAATGTTTAGTGAAGGTATCATAAATGTCATCTCTTTGCAAAACTAGCACTCCCATAGTCAATGACAATTGGATTTTTCAAGACTTAGATATTTTTAGCTCTACTATGCAACATTTGTCAAAAAAAAAAAAAGAAAAAAGATAACAGTTTCCAGAAAGTTATTTTGTTCAGCACATTGGCTTCTTTGGCTAACAGTGTCAGACACATAAACTCTTCCATGCACTATATGGCCATGTCCTCATGCCTCTTCTCAGATGTACTGGGGGAATAAACCAGATCATCTTTCCTCTCTCATTGGGTAGCTTCTGATTTCCTCAAAGGTAAACCTCCACAGCATAGTTGTGAGATGGGGTTTAATGTAGAAGTTTGGTGGGGCAAAATTGACTTACAGGTCTGACTTATGGATCTGATTAAATGGCAGACTCTCCCATGAAAGGATTACTTGTATAAATTCTCCATGATAAATGAGTTCCTCAGCTAAAACTTCTCACTAAATGAGTAGGTTTGCTTGATTCACAGCATATTCCCGAGGCTACTGTCTGCATTATGTCCAAGAGACATCTATATGTGGACACTTACGTTGGATGCAAGAAGCCAGAGGGAAGAAAAAAACAGGGGAGCATGACAAAGATCTACCTTGATCCTACCACCAGGATCCACTAATTTCCTTATCAACATCTGCATAGGAGGGGGGATAAGTCCATGTGAAGTTAGCGCAAAGATGTCAATTGTGAGTACAACATATTAAGGAAAATTGGAAATAACCGAAATACACAAATGCTTTTATGATCCATCATATTTACAAAAATAAAGTCATTAAGACACCCAATAAATTAGCCTTGATAAGATTTGTAATGAGGCATTAAAGATAAGCTGAGTAAACTGTTGAAATGTTAGAAAACTATATTGCAGCATTACATATCTAGTCTCCATATTTTATGCAAATAATCAGACAAGAACTATTTTTGAATAAACAGAAATCTAAATCTTAAAAGAAACTATGCAAACAGACTTAATATTTTTGATTACCTAGCAGAGTTCAATACCATTATACCCTGGGTGGCAATTATAATTATAATAGCTGGAAAGAAAACATTTTTTCTTTTCTTTTCTTTTTTGCACTGAAATCCATTGATTCATTTTTTATCACCAGTGAAAATTAAAGACTTTTAGTATAAATGAAGTCATATTTAGCTTTTTAAAATTCCAGGGAAGTATGGAGTTTAATATACTTTTTTTCATTTCTGGAGAAAGCTGCTCATTGTAGGAGCTAATAGAAAAAAAAAATTACTCTTATTGTTGGTGCAGTGGCGCACCCAGAGATATCATTTCACATAACTGTCAGAACTGTTGATAAAATTTCTAAACAGATCACAGAAGATCACTTTTGGACAAATATTCTCATTTCTTTAAAAAGGCCAGTTATTTTATTTTCCATAACTAAATGGAATTGCATAGAATAACAAGTTTCAATCAGTGATAGCAAGTGGTTTGCAGATGCAATTTGTTGCTCTGGGGGCAATGTCTACTCTAAGTATCATGGTCCTGTACTGGACTCATTGACACTAGAAGAGCAGGGCCACTCTGACGTGGAGTGTGAAAGCTCTGTTTCTGTAGGAGCACCAAGACGCAGCACATCCCTTCTCCCATAAAATCACTGCTTTTAAGGTCTCTGCTCTTAATATCTCACTCCAACACACCCTTTGTATGCATGGATATCACTTTCCTTTGCCCACACAAAGGATGCTTCACTTCATTTTCTCCAGCACAAAGAGAACACCACAAATGACAGTGGGGACCTACAAATTTAGAATTGAAAGGAGGATTCATAAATCTTGGCCTAGGTTTCTTACATCACAGCCCCTGCTATGCAGAACTGGGACCCATGATACTTTCTAGGAACAAAACCCTGGGTTTATAAGAGCTTTAAAAATGTTCATGTCCTTTGTGTGTTTGAGACTGCCTCAAGCATCTCATTTCTGTGAATGCTTTCCTGACTCCACAGTCAGATTCAAACCTCTATAATTCACATTCATTTTTTTCAAACCCAATGAAAATGGGGAAACGTTTAGAAGCCTGTTTCTAGCACCTTGAAATTCAAACCTCTCTAATCAACCAATCTGGCCTCATATCTCAGGATAGCAGGCATCCTTGTAAGACTTTACAGTGTTTTATTCCCAACTGAGCTGAAAATACTATAAGAATATGAGAATTGCTTTCTTTCTGTGTGTGTGTGTGTGTGTGTGTGTGTGTTTACGTATTTTCATGGGATTTTGCAACTTCTGTCATTTCTATAGTAGATTGTCATGAAAGACAAAATGCATGCTGCAGTTGAGGTAGGGAAATTGGAGAAAACATAGATGTGTCTACAAATTTGAGAAAATGTCTAAATGGGACATTGATTTTTGCAGGTCTACTATTTCTTTTAAATTTATCTAATTTGAACTAAAATGTGCACATGGGAAGGAAAGTAGTCTTAAGAAAAGAAAATGAGTGGCCTTGTCCTTAGATGTTCAGAGAGGAGTCCTGTATTAGAGATCTCTAAGACCACCCCAGATTTGCTGGTTTGTGATTTGCTATAAGTACTCACAGGATTCTTCTATAGTTGTACATAGGACTAAGATTGATAACAAGTGGAAGGACAAAAACCCAATGCAAAGAAAGGGAAAAAGACACAAAGGGTGAAGTCTAGAGGAAACCAGGTACTAGCTTCCAAAATTCATCTCCCAACAGGACTTAACAAACTATCCCAGCAGTGAGTATGGCAACAAATGAGAAGTGTTATCCACCAGGGACATACTTTAGAGACTCAATGTCCTAGGTGTTTATTAGAAGGCTGATCACATGGGCACCTTCTTGTCTAGCATGTACCAAAATTCCAAACTCACAGAAGCAAACTGATTGTTTATATAGTTTCAGCACAGGGAGACACTCTTACAATTTAGGGAAAGTTTTGTGTCAGTGTAGGTATACTTACCAGCCAAATTCCCAGACACTAGTTAAGGACCAACCTTGTAAGTAGACTTCTCTAAGGGCAGGCAGTCCCAGGCTACTATGTTAACTCATGTCTATACAGCCCTATTGTCCCATAGCTGGTTTGCCCACATACTGTGTGCAGAGCTTTCAGGTGGATTTATCTCTACATAGTTTATAGTTCACATTTTGAAAATACTCCCATTATTTATGCAAATGCTTTAAAGAAAGCAGAATTAAGCATTCATAAAAGAATTGGTGTTTAAATATTTTATTTATTTATTTATTTGAGAGAGATAATGGGGGGAGAGGGGCAGAGGCAGAGAATCTCAAGCAGAGCCAGATGCAAGGCTTGACCTCATGACCCTGAGATCATGACCTGAGCCGAAACCAAGAGTCAGATGCTTAATGAACTGCACCACCCACGTGCACTAAGAATTGGTGTTTATAGTAGGAGCTTCTCTTTAGATAATTTTGGCTCTTCTGGTGTTTCAGATATAATTTGACAGCTTTTGATAATATTTAAAAATGTACTTTGGAAAAACTTGCCAAAACCCTGTTCAACCCAGCAAAAGGAGTAATCCAACCATTCAGACATCCCTTTTCCAAATGTCTTTATATGGTTTGAATTTTCCCCACAAAAACCTGTGGCAGAATACAGCTGACTTTATATAACCATCCTGACTGGGCATCCTAATTTTTCCACTCACATTTTGGGCCCTGGGAATCAGAAGATAATGTAGCCAGAGACAAGGCTCTAGTGTCATTAATACAACTTGCATACTCTTCTCCCAAAGATGAAGTGAAACGTTTGCCATACCCTCATTTCTCATCTGCTATTTTTATCTGCCTAAACTCCATTTTCTTCTTTTTTACTAAACGCATATACTGTGTTAGAGCTGCTTCTAAGAAACCTTCCTTGAAGAAAAGGATGGGAGGAAGCAACCCCAAAAAGAAAAAAATATAGATTCATTCCTAATAGAATTTTTCAATGGTTAGAAAGCTCTACACTGTCAAAAGCACTCACGAGTGGTTAAAAGGGATTATTGAGTCCATTTTGTCGGACGCCTTTGAGTCCCAGGTGGTAGAACCACAGATGGACCTAGGAGTCCTTTCTCCAGCTTTGTGATTATTCATTGTGAAACCAAGTGTAAGTCACTAGATTTTACCATCTTTGGGTTTCTGATGTATGAAATGAGTCTAGCAGTGCACTCCCATCACAGGCATGGGCATGAAATTAACATAAATGATTTCAAGCTCTTTGCAAATAAGAAATACTAGTGATCTTGCTAAGAAGACTAACTCTGTCTTCATGCTCCATTTATCCTTTCCACTCCCTGAGGGAGACTCATGCCTATCTGAGGGCACTGAAAAAAAAAAAAAAAACACCTAATGAGAGGTCATTCTTTCTTTGTGTGTGGCCAACCCAATGTGATGTCTAGCTAGAACTCTGGCCCTATTCTAACTGAGCATTAAATAAAAACAAGGACTCTCAGGTATCCATTCATTTTCCTATTCTTTTACATAGCTATTTGCTTTTCCATAGATTTCAAATGGGTTTCCAAGCCTTCCTGCAATAACGACTACTTGATCATCCCAACACCTCTGTGACTTGGATAGAACCAGCATTAGATTCTTAGAGATTTGTATTTATTTTCAGGTAAGAAAAAATGAACTCAAAGAAGTTTAGGGGAACTAGATCAGTAAAGACTCAGGAGTCCTGGCCTCAGATTTGGCTCCTAAGAAAGGAGCCACTCTCTCATGCACCTGTCTCTAAGTGGTCTTACAGTGAGCTCTTTCAGCTTTAGGACTGGACTATCAGGCTTATGCATAAGGAAAGAACCATTGTTTCTCAGTATCCAATGATGTATCAAATTTCCTATTCCATATGGCCATGCAGAACGTAGATCCCACAACCCTTATCTGTCATAGTCAAAACCAGATGAAAGACAGTTTTGTGAGAGCTTCAATAGAGGCATAGAATCCCATATTTGGAAAGGATCTCAAAGGTTATCTGTGTAGTTTTCAAGCCAATGAATCTTGTTTGGTACCCTCTCATTCACTCAGTCTTTGTTCCTGTTCTGACAACACTGTATCTTATATCAGCCACCAGAGGTGTATCACAGCTGTGCATGCCTAACCTCCTTAATAAGCAGTGTGCTCTTTGAGAGTACAAATTTTATTTTTTGCCTCTGTATTTCTAGGAACCAGCCTATATCTGGTCAAGAGGATGTGTCAGTAAATAATCTGACAGTTTCTCTTCTCTCCCAAACTGGAACAATAGACTTTGATTCCTTTCCCTATTTACACCTAAAGGTTGCCCTTAGTTCAACCATTTTATCCACAAAGCAAACAAAATGATTTTATAAATTGTAAACCAGACTATATCCCAGGCTCTGCTTATATCTTTTTTTTTTTAAGATTTTATTTATTTATTGGACAGAGAGAGAGGGAACAGAAGCAGCGGGAGAAGGAGAGGGAGAAGCAGGCTTCCCGCTGAGCAGGGAGCCCGATGTGGGGCTCGATCCCAGGACCCTGAGATCATGACCTGAGCCGAAGGCAGATGCTTAATGACTGAGCCACCCAGGCGCCCCACCAGGCTCTGCTTATATCTTATATATGTTCTTGAGCATGCCAAAATAACATCTAGAGGGCGGAGCAAGATGGCAGAGGAGTAGGAGACCTAAATGTCGTCTGGTCCCAGAAATTCAGCTGGATAGGGAATAAACCATTCTGAATACCTACGAACTCAACAGGAAATCAAAGAAAAGAACAGCAACAACTCTCTGAACAGAAAGGTGACCACTTTCTGGAAGGTAGTACATGCAGAGAAGTGAATCCGAGGAGGTATTCAGGAGGATAGATGGCGGGGGAGGGGGCCTCCGTTGGTCACTTCTGGCAAGTGATAGAGCCACAGAGCACAAAATTGGAACTTTTAGAAGTCAGCTCCGCTGAGGGACGTCGCTCCAGTGTCTAAGCGGGGGGTGGAAGCCTCACGGGACAGTGTGGTCTCAGGACCCTCGGGGTCACAGAAAGACCAGGGGTGCCTGAGTGCAGCAGAACTCCCAGGTACTGGAGCGGGGAAGCCGGCTGCAGAGACGGAGTAGAGGCGCAGGCTCTCAGCTCGGGGTTGCCATAAACTGTGATCCGCGGCCCAGTCGGGCCACTGCTCCTCCAGCAGGGACCCAACAAGCGGCAGATCTGGGGAGACTCACCTTCCTCCCCCGGGAGGAGCGGCGCGGGAGCACACCGCAGGGATCTGCTGGGTTTGGAGACTCCACACGGGGTTGGGTGCCAGTGAAAGGCTCGGTCACAGGCCGGGTGAGTACGGAGTGCGGCCGGAGACTGGGGAGACGGGAGTGATTGACTGCTTTTCTCTGGGGGCGCACTGAGGAGCAGGGCCCCGAGTTCTCGGCTCCTCTGGGCGGAGATTGGGAGGCCGCCATTTTCACTGTCGTCCTCCAAAGCTGTACCGAGAGCTTGCAGGGAACAAAAGCTCCCAAGAGCAAACCTGAGCAGATTACTTAGCGCGGCCCCTGCAAGGGTGGGGCAATTCCGCATCCAGCAAAGACATTTTGGAACCATGGCAACAGGCCCCTCCCCCAGAAGATCAGCAAGAACACCCAGCCAAGACCAGGTTTACCGATCAATGAGAATGGCAGAACAGCAGTGCTAGGGGAATACAACACACAGAATTCATGGTTTTCCCCCCCCCCCGATTCTTTAGCCTTTCAAAGTTAATTTTTTTTAATTTCTTTATTTTTTGAATTTTTCTTTTTCCTTTTTTCAAACAACATCTTATCAATCCCCCTTCTTTGGGGGGGATTTCTTTTTTCTTTTTTTTTATTATGCTATGTTAATCACCATACATTATATTATTAGTTTTTGATGTAGTGTTCCATGACTCATTGTTTGCATATAACACCCCATGCTCCATGCGGAACGTGCCTCTTTAATACCCATCACCAGGTTCATCTCCCCCTCCAATTTCCCACCTTTCATTCTTCCCCTCCTGCTATCTTCTTCTTTTTTTTAACATATAATGTATTATTTGCTTCAGAGGTACAGATCTGTGATTCAACAGTCTTGCACAATTCACAGCGCTCACCATAGCACATACCCTCCACAATGTCTATCACCCAGCCACACCATCCCTCCCACCTCCCACCACTCCAACAACCCTCAGTTTTTTTCCTGAGGTTAAGAATTCCTCATGCAACAACGTGGATGGAACTGGAGGGTATTATGCTGAGCGAAATAAGTCAATCAGAGAAAGACATGTATCATATGACCTCACTGATATAGGAATTCTTAATCCCTTTTTTAAAAAATCTTTTTTATTTTTCATTTTTTGAATCATATTCTATCCCTTCATAGTAGTTAACCTTATTTTTGGTATATATATATATTTCTCTCTTTATATTTTTGGGATACAGTTTCTTCTCACAGACAAAATAGACCCTAAATCTCTAGTGTATGGCTTTGTTCTAGTCTCCTGCCTGATCACATTCTCTCCTGATTTCTTTTTTAATTCCTCTTCTTTCTTTTTTCAACCAACATCTTATCTTTCCATTCCTTTTATAAAATCTTTTATAATCTTCATCTTTACAGTCATATTCCATCCCTTCATCGTATTTACCCTTATTTTTGTGCATATATAAGTTTTTCTTTCTTTAAAACCTTGGGAGGCACTGTCTTCTAACAGAGCAAAATACACCCAAAATCTAGTGTGTGGCACTGATCTATGCACCAACCTGATCATATTTGATCATATTCTTTTTTTTATATATTTTTCTTTTTTCTCTTTCTTTCCCTTTCTTTTCCCTCAGTTTCAGGTTTCTTCTGATTTGTTTAGTGTATATTTTTCTGGGGTCATTGTTACCCTGTTAGCATTTTGTTCTCTCATTCATCTATTAACCTCTGGACAAAATGACAAGATGGAAAAAATCACCTAAAAAAAAAAGAACAAGAGGCAGTACCTAATCAATAGAGACATTAATAAGAATTTGGAACTAGAGTTCAGAATGACTATTTTAATGATACTAGCTAGGCTTGAAAAAAGCATGGAAGATATTAGAGAAACCCTTTCTGGAGAAATAAAAGAACTAAACTCTAACCAAGTTGAAATCAAAAAGGCTATTAATGAGGTACAATCAAAAATGGAGGCTCTAACTGCTAGGAAAAATGAGGCAGAAGAGAGAATTAGTGCTATAGAAGACCAAATGATGGAAAATAAAGAAGCTGAGAAAGAGATAAACAACTACTGGATCATGAGGGCAGAATTCAAGAGATTAGCAATACCATAAGACAAACAACATTAGAATAATTGGGATCCAAGAAGAAGAAGAAAGAGAGAGAGGGGCAGAAGGTATATTGGAACAAATTATAGCAGAGAACTTCCCTAATGTGGGGAGGGAAACAGGCATCAAAATCCAGGAGGCACAGAGAACCCCCCTCAAAATCAATAAAAATAGGTCAACACCTCAACATCTAATAGTAAAACTTACAAGTCTCAGAGACAAAGAGAAAATCTTGAAAGCAGCTCGGGAGAAGAGATCTGTAACCTACAATGGTAGACATTAGATTGGCAACAGATCTATCCAGAGACCTGGCAGGCCAGTAGGACAGGCATGATATATTCAGAGCACTAAATGAGAAAAATCTGCTGCCAAGAATACTATATCCAGCTACACTGTCATTGAAAATAGAAGGAGAGATAAAAAGCTTCCAGGACAAACAAAAACTAAAGGAATTTGCAAACACGAAACCAGCCCTACAAGAAATATTGAAATGAGTGCTCTAAGAAAAGAGACAGCCTAAAAGTAACATGGACCATAAAAGAACACAAGAAAATATACAGTAACAGTCACCATACAAGGAATACAATGGCACTAAATTCATATCTTTCAATAGATACTCTGAATTTCAATGGGCTAAATGCACCAATCAAGAGACAAAGGGTATCAGATTGGATAAAAAAACAAGACCCATCGATATGCTAACTGCAAGAGACTCATTTTAGACCCAAGACACCCCCAGATTGAAAGTGAAGGGTTGGAAAACCATTTACCATGCTAATGGACACCAAAAGAAAGCTGGGGTGGCAATCCTTATATCAGACAAATTAGATTTTAAACCAAAGTCTATAATAATAGATGAGGAAGGACACTATATCCTACTTAAAGGGTCTATCCAACAAGAAGATCTAACAATTGTAAATATATATGCCCCTAACATGGAAGCTGCAAATTATATATGGCACTTAATAACAAAAGCAAAGAAACACATTGACAACAATAGAATAATAGTGGGGGACTTTAACATCCCCCTCACTGAAATGGACAGATCATCTAAGCAAAAGATCAACAAGGAATAAAGACTTTAAATGACACATTGGACCAAATGGACTTCACAGATATATTCAGAACATTTCATCCCAAAGCAACAGAATACACATTCTTCTCTAGTGCCCATGGAATATTCTCCAGAATAGACCACATCCTAGGTCACAAATCAGGTCCAACTGGTACCAAAACATTGGGATCCTCCCCTGCATATTTTCAGACCACAATGCTTTGTAACTAGAACTCAATCACAAGAGGAAAGTCGGAAAGAACTCAAATACATGGAGGCTAAAGAGCCTCCTACTAAAGAATGAATGGGTCAACCAGGAAATTAAAGAAGAATTAAAAACATTTATGGAAACCAATGAAAATGAATAAACAACTGTTCAAAATCTTTGGGATGCAGTAAAGGCAGTCCTAAGAGGAAAGCATATAGCAATACAAGCCTTTCTCAAGAAATGAAAGGTCTCAAATACACAACCTAACCCTACACCTAAAGGAGATGGAGAAAGAACAGCAAACAAAGTCTAACCCAGCAGGAGAAGAGAAATAATAAAGATCAGAACAGAAATCAATGAATTAGAACAGTAGAACAGATCGATGAAACTAGGAGCTGGTTCTTTGAAAGAATTAACAAGATTGATAAACCCCTGGCCAGACTCATCAAAAAGAAAAGAGAAAGGACCAAATCAACAAAATCATGAATGAAAGAGGAGAAATCACAACCAACAAGAAAGAAATACAATTATAAGAACATATTATGACCAACTATATGCCAGCATATTAGATAATCTCCAAGAAATGGATGCATTCCCAGAGATATATCAACTACCAAAACTGAACCAGGAAGAAATAGAAAACCTGAACAGACCTATAACCACTAAGGAAATTGAAGCAGTCATCAAAAATCTCCCAAACAAGAGCCCAGAGCCAGATGGCTTCCCAGGGGAATTCTCCCAAACATTTAAAGCAGAATTAATACCTATTCTTCTGAAACTGTTCCAAAAAATAGAAATGGAAGGAAAATTTCCAAACTCACTTTATGAGGCCAGCATTACTTTGATCCCAAAGTCAGACAAAGACCCCATCAAAAAAGAGAATTACAGTCCAATATCCTTGATGAACATGGATGCAAAAATTCTCACCAAAACACTAGCCAATAGGATACAACAGTACATTAAAAGGATTATTCACCACAACCAAGTGGGATTTATCCCTGGGCTGCAAGCTTGGTTCAACATCTGCAAGTCAATCAATGTGATACAATACATTAAGAAAAGAAAGAACAAGAACCATATGATCCTCTCAATAGATGCAGAAAGAGTATTTAACAAAGTACAGCATCGTTTCTTGATCAAAACTCTTCAGAGTGTAGGGACAGAGGATACATACCTCAATATCATAAAAGCCATCTATGAAAAACCCATGGCGAATATCATTCTCAATGGGAAAAACTGAGAGCTTTCCCCCTAAGGTCAGGAACGCGGCCGGGATGTCCACTATCACCACTGCTATTCAACATAGTATTAGAAGTCCTAGCCACAGCAATCAGACAACAAAAAGAAATCAAAGGCATCCAAATCGGCAAAAAAGAAGTCAAACTCTCACTCTCTGCAGATGATATGATACTTTATGGGGAAAACCCAAAAGACTCCACCCCAAAACTGTTGGAACTCATACAGGAATTCAGTGAAGTGGCAGGATATAAAATCAATGCACAGAAATCAGTGGCATTTCTATATACCAACAACAAGACAGAAGAAAGAGAAATTAAGGAGTCAATTCCCATTTATTATTGTATCCACAACCATAAGATACCTAGGAATAAATTTAACCAAAGAGGCAAAGAATCTGTACTCAGAAAACTATAAAATACTCATGAAAGAAATGAGGAGGACACAAAGAAATGGAAAAAATATTCCATGCTCATGGATTAGAAGAACAAACATTGTGAAGATGTCAATGCTACCCAGAGCAATCTACACAATTAATGTAATCCCTATCAAAATACAATCAACCTTTCTCAAAGAAATGGAAAAAATAATCCTAAAATTTTTATGGAACCAGAAAAGACTCCGAATAGCCAGAGGAGTGAGTGTTGAAAAAGCAAAGCAAAGCTGCTGGCATCACAATTCCGGACTTCAAGCTCTATTCAAAGCTATAATCATCAAGACAGTATGGTCCTGGCACAAAAACAGACACATAGATCAGTGGAACAGAATAGAGAGCCCAGAAATGGACCCTCAACTCTATGGTCAACTAATCTTGGACAAAGCAGGAAAGAATGTCCAATGGAAAAAAGACAGTCTATTCAACAAATAGTGTTGGGACACTCTTTGCAGAAGTTAGGACAGGCACATGCAGAAGAATGAAACTGGACCATTTCCTTGCACCACACACAAAAATAGACTCCAAATGGTTGAAAGACCTAAATGTGAGACAGGAGTCCATCAAAATCCTAGAGGAGGACACAGCAACCTCTTCGACCTCAGCCACAGCAACTTCTTCCTAGAAACATCACCAAAGGCAAGGGAAGCAAGGGCAAAAATGAACTACTGGGACTTCATCAAGATAAAAAGCTTTTGCACAACAAAAGAAATGGTCCACAAAACCAAAAGACAACCGACAGAATGGGGGAAGATATTTGCAAATGACATATCAGATAAAGGGTTCATATCCAAAATCTATAAAGAACTTATCAAACTCAACACCCAAGGAACAATTGATCCAATCAAGAAATGGGCAGAAGACGTGAACAGACATTTTTCCAAAGAAGACACCCAAATGGCCAACAGACACAAGAAAGTGCTCAACATTGCTTGGCATCAGGGAAATCCATATCAAAACCTCAATGAGATACCACCTCACACCAGTCAGAATGGCTAAAATTAACAAGTCGGGAAATGACAGATGTTGGCGGGGATGCAGAGAAAGGGGAACCCTCCTATACTGTTGGTAGGAATGCAAGCTGGTGCAACCACTCTGGAAAACAGTACAGAAGTTCCTTAGAAAGTTGAAAATAGAGCTACCATACGAACCAGCAATTGCACTACTGGGTATTTACCCCAAAGATACAAATGTAGGGATCCAAAGGGGTATGTGCACCCCGCTGTTTATAGCAGCAATGTCCACAATAGCCAAACTATGGAAAGAGCCAAGATGTCCATCGACAGATGAATGGATAAAGAAGATGTGGTATCTACATACAATGGAATATTACGCAGCCATCAAAAGGAAAGAAATCTTGCAATTTGCAATGACATGGATGGAACGGGAGGGTATTATGTTGAGCGAAATAAGTCAATCAGAGAAAGCCATGTATTATATTATCTCACTGATATGAGGAATTCTTAATCTCAGGAAACAAACTGAGGGTTGCTGGAGTTGTGGGGGGTGGGAGGGATGGGATGGCTGGGCGATAAACATTGGGGAGTGTATGTGCTATGGTGAGCGCTGTGAATTGTGTAAGACTGTTGAATCACAGACCTGGACCTCTGAAACAAATAATTCATTATATATTAAAAAAAAAAAGAAGATAGTAGGAACGGAAAAATGAAGGCAGGGAAATCGGAGGGGGAGATAAACCTTGAGAGACTATGGACTATGAGAAACAAACTGATGGTTGTAGAGGGGAGAGGGATGGGGGATGGGTTAGCCTGGTAATGGGTATTAAAGAGGGCATGTATTGAATGGAGCACTGGGTGTTATACATAAACAATGAATCATGGAATACTACATCAAAACCTAATGATGTAATGTGTGGTGATTAACACAACATAATAAAATAAAAAACTAACATCTGAATTTATTACTATTATCTACAAGCCAGATACTTTGAAGCTGATGTTATTACTTCTTTTATCTGGTCTTTTTCCACCTTCCCCACCATTAGTAATGGTGTAGTCAGATGGGCCACCTTCCTGCAGATAAAATATGCTACACTTAGCTGAGTCAAGGGGCCTTCAGTTTATGGTTCCCTTTGCCAGAAACTCTTTTCCCCCACATTTTCACAGGGCTGGATCCTTCTGCCATTCAGATCCTTGGCTTAAAGATCTCATCCCCAGAGAGACTTCTCTGACCACTCTAGCTCATACACCTGTTCACAAATACCTCTTCACAGTCTATTACCTGATCTTGTTTTATCTCAGTGAAATAAACTTATAGTTTTGTTTGTTTTCTTGTGTATTGTACATCTTCCACAATCTGACAGAAACCCGGTAAGGTCAGGATCTTGCCTGCTCATTCACCAATCTCTCAATCTGGGCCTTAAAAATAGCCCTCAACCTAGAGTGGGTGCTCATTTATTCTCTTCTGAAACAATGATGAAAGGAATGAATAATTCATTCAGTGCTTAAACCCCTCTCAAACATACTTATTGGTATCTTAAGCAAGTGTGATTCCTATTTTTCCTTGAGTAGAAATCGTGATAATAAATTCAGTAGTTCTTCATTTTTATACAGATTTTATAGCACACATTTTTCCCTTATTCACTTGATGTTTGCCTTTCTGAAGTGTTCTACCTATTAATGAATATCCACACCCCTTGTAAACACACAAAGCAAATCTAATCCCTTATCCCTATCAGTTCTTTGATTATTGCCTTCAAATCTCCTGTATAGGTTCTTTTATGCAGGCTGAGACTATCCAGACTTTCTTCCATTGCACATTTTGTTCTTCTGAATATATTCTAATTTATAACTATTTTTCATAAAATTTGGACCTCTAAAGTAACAAAAATAATCATAGGTATGTTTTGACTGTGTGTATGTGAGCTCATATAGGTACATTATAACACATAATATCACATAAACTCCAAAATCTCCAGCCCCCAGTAAGCCTTGAATATAACCTCCTGAAAAACCCTAAACCAGAACCACCCAAGCCTCTGCTGGCTTTCTACTCTCAGGAACTATGCAGGAAAATAAATTTTCATGTTTCAAGCTGCTAGATTTAGGCTAATTTGTTAAACAGTAATAGACACCTAATATATTGTTTCCCCCACCCTGCTCTTATGCAATTTTTTTTAGATCTAAATTTGGATTTGTACATTTATTTTTAATAATTTCACATCTTTACATTTGGTTCTCTCCAGTCTGTTTAGATCTTTTTCAGTAAATATTTAGATAATCAACATATCTGACAATAGATACAATATTACCCAACAATTTAAAAAGTCTATTATCTTTCAAGTTACTATTAGCATTTGAGTTACTAATATAAATGCTAAAAGGGAAAACGTGTTGGACAGCATCCTAATGGCCTTCAGCAATCTCTTCAGATTCAGATCTTCCAAACTCTTTTCAAACAGACCTTCTACCAACTAATACTTCTCTTTATTTTCCTGATACCCATCCTACATATCTTCACTTTATCCACAAGGATATTAAAATACTTGAATTATGTCTGTTGCATTTTTCTGGCATTGTCAGCTTGATCACTGTTATGTTAAATAAAAAAATCTCTCAGGGCGCCTAGGTGGCTTAGTCTGTTAAGCTTTCGACTCTTGGTTTTGGCTCAGGTCATGGTCTCAGGGTTGTGAGAGCGAGACCCAGGAAGGGCTCCAAGCTCAGCATGGAATCTGCTTGAGGATTCTCTCCCTGTGCCCCTCCCCCAACGCATAGCACGTACAGAAGTGCTCTCACGCGCATGCACTCTCTCTTTCTCTGGAATAAATAAATAAATCTTGTTTTTAAGGACTTAGTTTGGAAATGACTACTTAATAAGCCCATTTTAAGTCCTAGAGATATTATTATATATTTTTCTTTTAGCGACTCAGAGGCCATTGTTTTACAGTTTATAATAACACTCTAAGTTGGCATAAAGCTCATGTTTGTCAATTTCCTATTCCACCTTCTCCCTATATCGAACATTAATATGTCATTTGCCCATTCCCGGTCCTGTGCCATCTCCCCCATTCTGCACTGCTCATTAAAGATTAGTGTTTGCAATTCTTAGGTCAGTATTCAGTGACAATCTCATTTGTTTTGCAATGGTCACCTTGCTTCCCAATGTGTTTCCTTCCATGTTTGAACATGTTTCATTACATTCAGTCATTCTTTTCAGGTATCCAGTTAATGAAAGACCAATCAACAAACAAATCAGCAACAACAACAACAACAACAAAATGGAAAACACAAAGAAAGAGTATACTAACCATTCCATATTTTATAACCATCACAAACCTGGAGGAGTCATACTTATTAAATTAGTGAATGAATGGATGGACATAAGTATGAAGTATCCTCATCTAGAAAGGCCAATTCTGTTAATTTAAACTTATTTTTGAATTTTATTAATATATTCTTTGCTTTAACACACTACAAGGGTGCTCATAACTTATTTATTTTGTTTTACTTTCTTCTGAAATATATTAAAGTTTTCTGCCAAGATTTTAAATCAATAGGCAGAATATTTCTTCAATTACTTACTGTGTATGAAAAAAGCAAGAAGACAGAAATAGAGCACAGTTTTGCAAATTAAAGACCAGTTTCATAATATTTTCAGATATGATTGTATTTTCCATTATTAGCTTTAAATAGACACTATCAAAAATGGAGTGTTCTGCCTCTCAGCAGAAGAGTACGGTTTCATGCAAGTAATAAGCCAATCTCAAGATATATAAAATAAGTTTATATGTAATAAATGAGTCATCCCCAATCAGTCTAGAAGGATAAGAATAATAAATAGAGCTGGGGTAATAAAAAATTTATTTTTAAAAATATAGATCCTACTCTTAAACTAAACCTCAAAACACACTCCAGATGCTACAAAGAGCTAAATTCTAAAAAGGAAAAATAAGTATATAAAGATTCCAGTAAATACATGAGCAATGGATATAAAAGATAATTCCTCAAAATGAGAATAGAACATTTTAACAAGTACATTGAAAGAAAAATGTTTATACTCATGAGTAGCCAAATAAATAAATAAGCCAATGGTATAATGGTATGCATTTATTAATTCCAACAAATTAGCAATGATTTAAATTTAATACACACATGGCAATGCCAGTTGGTGGAAGGTGAAAGAGGCACATTTATAGCAACATAAATGTGAACATAAATTACTTAAAAACCCTACTGGAAAGACAGCTGTCAGTATTTAATTTTAAAAAGCCTTACAAGTATTAATTTCCCTTAAGTCCCTAATTTCCTTTCTGGAAATCTCACTAGAATGGTCTCCCCTTTTCTGTGTGGGAGTGTTGTGGCAAACATCCAGGTCTTCTACCAGCTCAAACTTCATTCCCTTACTGGAGCTTATTGTTGTACCATGGAAAATGTCTTCCTCCACCTTGTTCATGCTGATCTGGCCTTATGGGAGAGGAGGTCTCTGATTACTTAGAAAACACGGCTCTGTGTGTCTGTGGGAGGGCACAGGGACAAGGAGACAAGATACAGCAAGGAACTCACACTTCTATCGTGAGTAAGTGATAGGCTCTTTGAAATACTGGGAGGCCCTTTGGTCTTATGGGCAATATAATCCTAAATCACAGAAAAGCAGGGTCAAAGCTTACATAGCAAAGAGGAATAAAAACGGTGATAAGAAAAGTAAAGGTATCTGTATCCGTGTTGCAGATGAACAAGAAAGGCCAAGAAGATGAAATCAGGAATGGAAAAGATCCAGGTAAAAATGTGGCTTGGAACTGTAGTGATGAGATAACATTTCAGGGCCAACCTCAGAAAGGCAGGCAAGGTTTTAATCAGGTGATAAGTTGGTGGGAAGGAGGTAAGTTCTAAGCCATGCTTTTTCAGACACTGAGTGACGGGTCCAGTTGCAAGCTTCAAGGTAAGAAGAGAAGAGAAAACTTAGAGACACTTTGGAGAAAGTTGACATAGCCATTGAAATGGCACGAAGTGAAATAAACGCATGCTTACACACACACACACACACACACACACACACACACACACACAGTTATTTCTTTGTTCCTCTTTCTGGAACTCAGATACACAGAACTGAGCTGTTTATACCCATTGGTCAACAGCACACTATAATTACCAGTCCAAGAAAGATCACTGCTTTTATTGTGTTTTTATTATTTTTTACCTTTCATGGCCTATCACCAAATCCATTCCATTCTGCAAATCCTTAAGGCTCCCTCTCACATACTATGTCTTTAATGTCTGTCTTCCACATGTTTATTTAGATATAGATATTTCCTTGAAAACTGTGAGTTTGCAATTTCTTAACTTTAAAACCAATCTGAGGGAATTATTATATCAATTTTTATGTTGGGTATGCATAAGTTGATGTTCTGTTGTCCTTATATTTGTATTATTTTAAAATAAAAACATTTTATTAATATGATTTACTAATGTGTTATATCTATTATATGTTTTATAATATATATTATAATTAATTATGTTATAATTAATTTTACTAATATAATTTATTAAAATATCGTAACTTTTTAAAATACAAAATGGTACTGTGGTACAATTCTCATGTTGGTTTTTTTTCCTTTTTTAAAATTAACTTCTATGTTTTTGGGAGCCATCCCATGTTGGTTTATGTAAATATGTTCCTTGGGACTGACACATTATTCTGGGGCATGCATATTGCATATTTTACATATCAACAGTCATGTTTCTAACCACTTCCTACAAAATACCTTGCTGTGGATTTTAGATTTTCTCTACAGTGTTGCTGAGCCCCCCAGGTACATGCATACTCAATTTCAACAAACCGCCAGGATGACTATACCAGTGTATACTCTTACCAGTAGTGCATGGGAATTCCACATGATCTTTTTTAAAAATTTTCTTTTATTTTATTATGTTATGTTAGTCACCATACAGTACATCATTAGTTTTGTTTTATTTTGTTTTGTTTTTTAGGAGGTGGCTATATGGCTTTTTTTTATGTTATGTTAATCACCATACATTACATCATTAGTTTTTTTTAATGTTTTTTTTTTATTTATTAAGTCATAAGAGTCAGAGAGAGGGAGAGAGAGAGAGAGGCAGAGGCAGAGGGAGAAGCAGGCTCCCCACCTAGCAGAGAGCCCAATGCGGGACTCGATCCCAGGACCCTGGGATCATGACCTGAGCCAAAGGCAGATGCTTAACCATCTGAGCCACCCAGGTGCCCCACATCATTAGTTTTTGATGTAGAGTTCCATGATTCATTGCGTATAAAACCCAGTGCTCCATCAAGTGCGTACCCTCCTTAATACCCATCACCAGGCTAACCCATCCCCCCACCCCCTCCCCTCTAAAACCCTCAGTTTGTTTCTCGGAGTCCATAGTCTCTCATGGTTCATCACCCACTCCAATTCCCCCCCCTTCATTTTTCCCTTTCTTCTCCTAATGTCCTCCATGCTCTTCCATATATTCCACAAATAAGTGAAACCATATGATAAATGATTGTCTCTACTTGACTTATTTCACTTAGCATAATCTCCTCCAGTCTCATCCATGTTGATGCAAAAGTTGGATATTCATCCTTTCTGATGGCTGAGTAATATTCCATTGTATATATGGACCACATCTTCTTTATCCATTCATCTGTAGAAGGGCATCTCGGCTCTTTCCATAGTTTGGCTATTGCGGACATTGATGCTATGAACATTGCGTTGCATATGGCCCTTCTTTTCACTACATCTGTGTCTTTGGGGTAAATACCAGATAGTGTAATTGCTAGGTCATAGGGTAGCTCTATTTTTAACTTTTTGAGGAAACTCCACACTGTTTTCCAAAGTGGCTCTACCAACTTGTATTCCCACCAACAGTGTAAGAGGGTTCCCCTTTCTCTACAACCTCTCCAACATTGGTTGTTTCTTGCCTTGTCAATTTTTGCCATTCTAACTGATGTAAGGTGGTGTCTCATTGTGGTTTTGATTTGAATTTCCCTGATGGCTAATGATGATGAACATTTTTTCATGTGTCTGTTAGCCATTTATATGTCTTCTTTGGAGAAGCATCTGTTCCTGTCTTCTGCCCATTTTTTGACTTACTTGTTTTTTGAGTGTTGAGTTTGAGAAGTTCTTTATAGATCTTGGATATCAGCCCTTTGTCTGTAGTGTCATTTGCAAATATCTTCTCCCATTCTGTGGGTTGCCTCTTGGTTTCGTTGACAGTTTCCTTTGCTGTGCAGAAGCTTTTTATCTTGATAAAGTCCCAAAAGTTCATTTTGCTTTTGTTTCACTTGCCTTTGGAGATGTATCTTGAAAGAAGTTGCTGTGGTCTATGTCAAAGAAGTTACTGCCTATGTTCTCCTCTAGGATTTTGATGGATTCCTGTCTCACATTGAGGTCTTTCATCAATTTTGAGTTTATCTTTGTGTAAGGTGTTAGAGAATTGTAGAGTATCATTCTTCTGTATATAGCTGTCCAATTTTCCCACACCATTTATTGAAGACACTGTCTTTTTTCCATTGCATATTTTTCCTGCTTTGTCAAAGATTATTCCCCAAACCAGGAAAAGACCCCATCAAAAAGGGGAATTTCCGACTGATATCCCTGTGGAATATGGATTCCAAAATTCTCAACAAAATCCTAGCTAATAGGATCCAACAATACATTAAAAGGATCATCCACCATGACTAAGTGGGATTTATCCCTGGGATGCAAGGGTGGTTCAACATTCGCAAATCAATCAATGTGACAGAACACATTAATAAAGAGGAGAGAGAGAAGAACCATATGGTCCTCTCAATTGATGCAGAAAAAGCATTTGACAAAATACAGCATCTTTTCCTGATTAAAACTCTTCAGAGTATAGGGATCGAGGGAACATTCCTCAAGTTCATAAAATCCATCTACGAAAAACTCACAGCAAATATCATCCTCAATGGAGAGAATCGATGAGAGCATTTCCCTTAAGATCAGGTACATGACAAGGATGCCCACTCTTGCCACTATTGTTCAACATAGTACTGGAAATCCTAGCAATAGCAATCAGACAACAAAAAGAAATAAAATGCATTCAAACTGGCAAAGAAGAAGTCAAACTCTCTCTCTGTGCAGATGACATGATACTTTATGTGGAAAACCCAAAAGACTCCACCCCCAGATTACTAGAACTCATATAGCAAATCAGTAATGTGGTAGGATACAAAAATCAATGCACAGAAATCAGTTGCTTTCTTATACACTAACAACACAAAGGTAGAAAGTGAAATTAGAGAAACTATTCCATTTACAATAGCACCAAAAACCATAAGGTACCTTGGAATAAACCTAACCAAAGAGGTAAAGGATCTATACTCCAGGAACTACAGAACACTCATGAAAGAAATTGAAGAAGACACAAAAAGATGGAAAAACATTCCATGGTCATGGATCAGAAGAATAAACATTGTTAAGATGTCTGTGCTGCCCAGAGCAATCTATACCTTCAATGTCATCCTGATCAAAATTCCAATGACATTTTTCAAAGTGCTGGAACAGACAGTCCTAAAATTTGTATGGAATCAGAAAAGACCCCGAATCGTCAAGGAAGTGTTGAAAAAGAAAAACAAAGCTGGGGCCATCATGTTGCCTGATTTCAAGCTATATTACAAAGCAGTGATCACCAAGACAGCATGGTACTGGCACAAAAACAGACATATAGACCAATGGAACAGAATAGAGAGCCCAGATATGGACCCTCAACTCTATGGTCAAATTCCACATGATCTTATGCCCTTAATATTAGAAAGCTTTTGATTTTTACCATTTGGAAGTACACCAAATAATGTCTCTTTGTCTTAATCTACAGTTCTCCGGTTACTAAGGGGATGCACATTATCTCATAGTCTTATTAGTTACTGGATTTTTCTCTCTGTTCATATAGAATTGCTTTTCTATATTCTTTGGTCAATTTTTTCCACTAGAGAATTTGCCTTTTTCTTGCTAACTTACTGTTGTTCTTTCCTTTCCTATATAATAGTACATCGCCAGTATTACACTCTGCAAGTATCATCACTCAGTTGTCATACTTCTGTTAATTTTTCTTTGGTACTGTTCATTGATCTCTTTTTGAAATATATATATATATATATATATGACATTCTTTTTTAGTGTTTCTTTAGGTCTTTTAAGTTTCAGTCCCATTCAAAGACCCAGAAATATTCTCCTACACTTGTATTAGCTTCATAATTTTTTCTTTCACATTTAGTTTATTTGTATATGGTTTTCTACAGGTTTTGTGATCGTCTAATTTATAATATCTATATATTTGGTCTTCATCTTTATTCCTAGTACAGAGCTCCTAAAACTTGGAAATTCATTGTGTTACTCATAACTAGCTCCTTCCCGTCATACCTGTGTTTATGTTAAAGAGATGATTTTTGGCAAGTCCCTAAGGTTGAGGGATAGTCACCAGGGGAAACAACCATGTGATTAAAGGGTTGGAACTTTCAGCCATAACCCTCTGTCTTTGGGTTGGGGAGAGGGACTGAAAGTGAGTTAATGACTAAGGGCCAATGATTTAGTCAATCATACCTATGTCATGAAGCTTCCATAAATATCCAAAAGGACAGGGTTGGGGAACTTCTGGGTTGGTGAACACATGAAGGTCTGGGATGACAGTATCCCCTGGGTTATCCTCTGTGCCCCTTCCCACATATCTTGCCCCATGCATCTCTTCCATTCAGCTGTTCCTAAGTTATAATTTTTTTATAATAAACCTGTAAGATAGTAAACTGTTTTTGCTGAGTTCTGTGAGTTGTTCTAGCAAATGGCTAGAGGAGGGGTTTGTGGGAACTTCTAATTTATAGCCAGTTGGTCAGAAGTACAGGCAACAACCTGGACTTGAGACTGCCATCTGAGGGAGGTGGAGGGGCAATCTTCCATGTCCAGGTAGATAGTGTCACATTGACTTATGTAGTAGGACATCTAGCTGGTATCTGAAAATTGCTTGGTGGAGAAAAATCCTGACACATTTGGTGACCAGAAGTATCAGAAGTGTTCTGAGAAGGGTTAGAAGAGAAGTAAAGTGTTATGTGAGTAGACAGAAAAATAGAGGAGTTTTCCTTTTTTGGGTTCCAAAATAGTCTTACTATATTATAAATTTTTACTATATACTAAGCCAATTTTTCAGGACCATTTTTTTTCAAACAGCACTTATTAAATAACTCATTATTTTCTCACTCCTTTGTGATGCCATCCTGTATAACTAGTTCCTACATTTATGTAAATCTTTCTCTGGGTCTCTAATGTGTTCAATTGATCTACTTCATCCTGTGTCAATACTATTCTTTTTTTTTTTAAGATTTTATTTATTTATTTGAGACAGAGATTGACACAGCGAGAGAGGGAACACAAGCAGGGGGAGTGGGAGAGGGAGAAGCAGGCTTCCCTCTGATCAGGGAGCCTGATGCAGGGCTTGATCCCAGGACCCTGAGATCATGATCTGTGCCAAAGGCAGACACTTAACAACTGAGCCGCCCAGGCACCCCTGTCAATACTATTCTTATCACTATGCCTATATCATAGGTCCTAAAAACTGAGAGATTACGGTTTTCCCCCCAAAATTAGCTATTTGATAAGCGTTATTATTTCATGTACATCTTAGAATCTTCTTGTAATATTCCTCCCAAATCTTGGCAGAGATCTGATTAAAGTTGCACAGAACTTGTAGAATAAATTCAGGATAATGACATCTTACAAGGTTAAATTTTCCACCCACAAACACATATACCTCATTATTCATTTGGGTTGTATCTTCTTCTTTTTTTTTATTATGTTATGTTAATCACCATACATTACATCATTAGTTTTTGATGTAGTGTTCCATGATTCATTATTTGCATATAACATTCAGTGCTCCATGCAGAACGTGCCCTCTTTAATACCCATCACAGGGCTAACCCATCCTCCCACCCCCCTCCCCTCTAGAAACCTCAGGTTGTTTTTCAGAGTCCATCGTCTCTCATGGTTCATCTCCCCCTCTGGTTCCCCCCCCTTCGTTCTTCCCCTATTGCTATCTTCTTCTTCTCCTCCTCCTCCTCCTCCTCCTCCTCCTTCTTCTTTTTAAACACATAATGAATTATTTGTTTCAGAGGTACAGATCTGTGATTCAACAGTCTTGCACATCTTCTTTAATTAATAACTCTCTATAAGGGTTTTCTTTCTTTGTTAGATTAATTCTCAAATACTTTGTTGTGTTTTTTTATACTGTATTTTCTTTTTCATTTATTTCATGCTATTTTAAAGGAAGGTTTTTGGCTCTCATGTTTCGATCTGTAAGCCAGGAGGATTGCTGAACTATCTTATCAGTTCCAATGATTGTTTTAGGGTCCTTTTGGGTTTACCATGTACATGATCAGATCATCTACAAATAATGACTTTTTATTTTCCTTTTAATCTTTATATTTATTTTTTTCTTGCCCTTGTCCTAAGCATTTGCTAGGGGTTTCAATCTGACACTGAACATTACTATCTCATATTCTAAAATTTGGCAGTCCATTTTAGTCTCATTAGGATCAGTTATAGAGAACATGAACTTAAAATTGTACAGAAAAACAGAACTACTAAGTTTAACCAGAGATGGTTACATCTTCTTTTTTTATACTTTCTTTCAGACCATGATTGATTATATCATCTGGATTAGACATACTTAAAGGAAGAAAAATGGGAAATGATTTATCAGAGTCTTTTTCATCCCTGAAATCATACAGGTAAAACATCATTGGCTGCATTTCCTATATATCCTGAGCATAGCTCATAAAATGGCACAACACAAATCCTTGTACAGAGAGATTAGAAAAATTTTTGTTATTGTCAGACAACCTTTAGAAATTACCCTAAACCCATCAAAGAGATAGAAATTCATCAATAAATGTCAATCATTTTCTTTTCGAGTTATAACACTTATTTCCTTTGGCTGGAGAATGGGAGCAAGTGTTGAGCATTATGGACTGGTGGATAAGCCTGATTATGAATGGCAGGAAATTCAGATGATGAGATTTGGCCAAGTGCACCCTTCTTGATGGTGTCCTTTCACCATGTTTTAAGAAGAGATCACTATAGTTTAAGGCTAATAACTTCATCATCTTCTGTAAAAGAAACAGCCTGGAAGAGATCTCTGTGCAAAGCTGCAAAACTTAAATGCTATTTGAAATAAAAGTTAAGGATAGCATTCTTCTGGAATCATTTATGAAATGAACCCATGCATTTATTTTTACTTTCTAAAACAGTCATTCACAGAGTCTGAGATTGGCAGTTTAGCTTAGGGGAGTCTAAGGAAGGGAAAGCTCAAATTGATTAATAAGGAAATAAAAGTTGAATCTTAAGAAAATAATCATTTTTTTCAAAGCAAATCTAAACCAAGGATGAATCAGAAAAGAACTGTGGTTCTTTAGATTTACTAAAGATTTACTAAAGTGTAGCAAAGGAAAAACATTCTAACAACCAAGGAAATTCTATCATATGGGCTGCTGACTTTTTTTTAGGAGTAGTTGGGCAACACCACTAACGGAAGGTGATCCCCAGATTATGCTGCTATCTAGGGAACATTATCTCTTGGTATAACTTTAAAATGCAGCTTCATGCATAGCAAACGACAAGCCAAAGGCCAAGAAAGGGCAATTTCACACCAGAGCAAGTACTCAAGTGTTCTCTCCAGGCACTGTGTCTACTGCATGTAGACACATCCTAAGGGAGAGATGCTCAAGTGGAATGGCTTCCCACATCAAATCAGCAAGCCTGGGAAAAGTGCCTCCTAACCCGACTGACTCAGTGGTGGATGGAATGAAGTTTTGATGTGAATGCACCTGATTTTATTTAGCCTGGATAGCTAGGACCCTATTATTTATACTTTCTCTGTGATGGCTAAATGGCTGTTACTACTACTATTTCCGAGTAAGAGTGGCGAGAAGCCAAGAGATCACTGACCTTGAAAAATACCCTCTTCAAATAAGTGTATGTCTGTAACTAATTTTGAATTTCCTCCAACTGGTCAAAGAGCAAAGTTTCATATATCCCTGTATGGTACCCTGTGCCAGGCGCTGAGTTTATGATGAGGTACATGACATGCACAGCCCTCATCAGCAGTGAAAGCAGATATCTAAAACAGTGTCATTAATTACAAATAAGTTCTTATATAATTTTAAGTGAATAAAGTGCTGAGAAAGGGAAATACAGGATATTCTGGGGCCCATTACATGGATTCTGACCTAATCATAGTTGGAGGTGGTAGGAGGCAGAAATGTATTCCTAGCCACTTAAAGGAATCAGGCATGTGAAGAGGACAGGGACAAGTGTTCCAAGTACCCAGAGACATCACCTGGGAAGACCCAGAGATCAAAGAAAATGAACTAGTCATCATGGGGATTCAGGCAGATGCTATGCTGCCTATCCCAAAAAAGAAATCTGATTCCTTCATCATCTTTACCCAAGATTACTCCATCACAGGCAAATTTTAACTGACTTGATCTATGCCTCAAGGATTCAAGTTCTAACATCCAAAACTTTATGCTCAGATCAAACTCATTATTTTTAAACTCCAAAATAGCCTTTCTTATTATCCCTTCTTCAATTCATTTTATAATTTCCCTAACAGAGCCCAATTCTTCTATCTTAGCATAACTCCAGATCAACCACCTAGGATTATCCAATGGAGTTATCTGCACGAAGTAATTACTTTTTTCTTCTGCAACCATTTCATATTCCAAGATAAATCTTTAGACTTTAAGGCATGCACTTACTGTTCAGTTTGCAAATTTTCTTAGAAGTTAGAAGTGAGGAGTCAGCAATTTACTTCTGACTAAAAAGGAAACTTTAAAAAACCATTCTACCCATGCATCTTTAGACACCTATGAAATCTTGATTAATTCCTTCAGATGTCAAAAATGGCAATTAGGTGTATGCCATTTGTTGAAGATTAGGAACCTTTGTTCAAGATATTTGAATAATAGTTTTATGATAATGTACAGTTGTGGGGAGGACAAGTCACACTGAATCATTCACTTCTGAGCTGAAAACTGGAAAAGTGTCCCACTTGCTAAAACGATAGGAAAGTGACCTGTGAATTGATACTGAATGTAAGGCATTTTATTAAAAATTCTTCTGATAACAAGAATGAAAGACTGGAAATATGGTGGCCTAGAATATATTTTCTCTTTCGTCAGTTATTCATAAGTGTTTATTACATTGGCATTTGAAATTTTATATGCAGGTGTGTCTTTTTTCACACAACAGATGTCTTCCTAAAAAGATACATAGAAATTACTGAAAAGGAACTCACATTTTATATGTGCTGGGAAAACTTCCTATTATAGGCAATCTCACAGACTGTCCTTTGCAAATATGAGGATAGTTCTAATATGCAAATGACTCCTATTAATGGATTTGTTTCATGAATTAATATGTTTATATATTCGGTTTTAAGGTGTGCCCAAACAGTAAGGAACATACCTTTTAATAGATGTTTCCGGTTTGGGAATTTACATAGACTGAAAATACACTTTTGCTAAGAGGGAGAAATGAAGGGAGGGAGGAAAAGGAGAGAGACAGAGAGAAGCAGGACAAGGAAAAACGACATAATGATATTTTGTAACACTCTGTTCATGTGTTGAGATTTAAAGCAGCCACAGGTGCTGAGAACACTTTTGTCTAGAATATGTTGGCACTCGTTTTGTTTTTTTTTCCACACAGCATCTTTGTGTAGCAGCATTTGTTATTAAAAGCTTGATGCACATTTTCGATGGCTCAGGCCACCTGAGTTGGGTCAAGGGGTTGCATATACAGGGTAGGAAAAGAAACGTTTTTTCCCCCAAACTACCTTGAAATTATCTAAAATCTAAATCAAGTCCAAAACGGGGGGGGGGGGGCCATGATGAAAACAAGCCCTATTCTAAGATTCTAGAATCTGCCTATATGGATGGACACAGAGCCATAGAATTTTCCCTGCCTTTCCTTCTGCCATGTTCTTGACAGAGTCCAATCTCTTTGTGATAACATGGCACTGATCATCCAAAATCATCACTCTTGATAATGAGCCCTGATGTTCTCCAGCCCTTCATTCACTCCCTGTATTTTTGAGTAATCATTTTGTTGTCCCAAGTAGATTATAATGACTTTGACGTTAAAATTCAGATATACCTACAATTTTCATATCCCAAATTATGCACCAAAGACATTACTATGTTTTAAACTATGTAATAGTTCATTGAATGTTCACAAAGCCTAAAAACACATGTACACATACACACATATTTTTAATTTTCAGAGTAATCAACTAAGGCTCTAAGAGTTTAATTTGTCCGCATTTTCACAGCTAAGTACCAAAGCATGATTTCAAACACATGTTCCAAAGTCCTTGATCTTTCCATGCTGAAAACATGATGGAAAAGAGTCAGTACTTGAAGTAATGCATGAATAAAACAAAAAAACCAAGAAACACTGACCACTTAGCAATCAAAAGAAACAAAACCAGAATTGCAAAACTTCCATGTGTCACTGCAGAGGGGAAAAAAAAAGAGACACTACTGTTTTCTTCTGGAAAATCGTGGCCTCCCTTCCCAGTCTGATACCACAATGGCCCAACCCAAAGGGGCAAAATTTACAAGCTTACCCTCCACGTATGTTAGACTGCTTTCTTATTCCTGGTTTCCTTTCCTAACCTACAGCTCTCCAAATCCCTGCCCTTTGGTGTGTATGCTCCCAGTCACCTCCCTTCTAAACTGAACACTCATTTAAAATGTTTTATTGTGTCTGTGTCCATGTTTTATTTGTATCTGCATCCACTTTCTGCATTAGATCCCAGTAAAGTACTTCCTACTCAGAAGAGTTTCAGTGAATATGGGTCAAATAAATGAATAGGGAAATAAATAACATACTGTTCAGTCTTTTGGTGCTGTCTTGCCACTTAGAGTGCTGTGCACTCAGAAAGAATGCAAGCCTCACAGAGCAGAGGGCATGTGCATCATGCATTCTTTTTCATGTCCCTCTCTGTACCTTACTCAGAACTGAGCACAGTGTAGACCCGGTTGAACTACAGGCAAGGTAAATACATGTTGGCTAATAGTTACATTCCATATTCTAAGACCTGAAGGAACACAATCAAGAGATATGTTGTCAGCTACCAGAATCTCCTTTCTGAGCCTTTCCCCTTTCTCTGACATTCCCCATATTCCTCATGCTCCTGACCCATTGCCATCCCAAAATTTACTCTTGGACAGGAGCATCATTAGTATAGGAAGTGGAGTTAGTGAGTTTTCTTGAGCAAGTTCCCGCCTATGATCTGCACTGCAGGAAGAGTCTCTCTCCTTCCTCCCCCCAATAGAGGGATTTCAGGATCTAGTCAGCAAATAAGGGAATACTCTGAGGGTTTGAATGACCCTTTGCTGTAGTCTTGAAACACAGAATAAGTGGCTAATTTTCATGTACCTGGTCACCTAGAGAAAAGAATCCTAATTGGTGTGCTCTGATGCCGATTCCTTCTTAAGCAATTATTATCTCTGATCTGTAATCACCCGCATATTTACATTGTGCATGTAATGGGTCACCAGCTATAGTCACCCATAATTCTTCTTGATCGAATTAACTGAAAGAAATAGAAGTTGTCAGCCTGAGTTGGCCTGAATTAACCAAGAAAACGTGGATATACATGGGCAACAGTGTTTGCATTTGTTTGGTTTCTCTCAACCAAGCCAGGACCCACCCTGAGTATCTGACAGCAAGAGTGTACAAACTCTCGGGACTCAGCAGTGAAACCAAGACATGAGGCCAGTAAATGCTTATCTCTAATGGACTTTGCAAGGCTTAATTAACTGCTGCAGACAAGTTCTTTGCAATGTTCAGATTACATATATTCTCAAAGGTCAAAGATTATGAAGATGGAAAGGAATAATCACTTGTTATACACTCCTCAATTGGATCAGAAGGGCACTTCTAATGCTTTAATTTTTAATTATTTTATTATTAAAACCCTAGAATTGACAGATCATCCTTAGACTGTTCAATTCAAAAAAATACATTGCAAGTGATGGTATTTTGTATGTTTGTTTGTTTTGAAGATAGTGATGGATATATCTGTAGGGCAAGGAGAGGTAGGGAGGGTTTCCTTTTTTCTCATTCACATTGTTTCCATAGAATGGGGCCTCAGAACCCAGTTAACAGATGTAACATCTGAGCCTTGTTTTCAGAGGTCTTTCTCACAATACAAGTGAATTTGCAATGTTTTCTAAAGAACTGGTGTTATTATATTCTGAAAGTTCCCATTGACATCACTGAGCTTCTTGAGCAGGCTGAAGGAGCTTTCTGAAAAGGATTTAAATTTGTTATTTAATTGAGATCATCTTCTTTATTCATTCATTTTAGTCAAGAAAATAAATTTTTTGTCAAGAAAATAAATACCTACTCATACCCAGTTCTGGGAAAAGAATGGTAGGGAAAGAGATACCATCGTCCCTAAAAGCCCCAGTTTCCTGAAAGACTGAGCCCAGTATACAGGAAAAGTCAACTAAGTATTGGTGAGAAAAAGACATGCTACTCAGAATAATGAACATTTTAGCTGAAAACTGAAAGAAAAAGAAGAAACTGACCTGATTAGAGATGACCGAAACCATTCTAGTCAGAATTAAGTGACACAAAAGCCTTAAAGTGTGAGAGAGCATGGACATTTTGGTAAATCCAGGGAAGCCATTATGGGATCAATCCTGTGCAGAAAAAGAAGGAGTAGGAGAGGCATATGGTGACTATTCACAGGGGTACTTTATCTAGAGGCTCCTTGGAGCCATTTGAAACACTCAAAATTTAGAGGGGCCTGGGTGGCTCAGTCGTTAAGCGTCTGCCTTCGGCTCAGGTCATGATCCCAGGGTCCTGGGATGGAGCCCCGCATCGGGCTCCCTGCTCCGCGGGAAGCCTGCTTCTCCCTCTCCCTCACCCCCAGCTTGTGTGCCCTCTCTCGCTGTGTCTCTCTCTGTCAAATAAATAAATAAAATCTTTTTTAAAAATAAATAAAAAATAAAACACTCAAAATTTAAAAGTAATTTAAAATTAAATTGCATCTTAGAAAATCACTGATGGCGTTGATGGGACTGGTGTTAAGTGGAACTGCCCAGGAGGCAGAAACCCATTAGAAGGTGATAAAAGACGTCTTGAGGAAATAGGACCATGGCCTGAGAAAGTATAAAAGGGCACAGGAGGGGCACCTAGGTGGCTCAGTCAGTTAAGCATCTGACTCTTGATCTCAGCTCAGGTCTTGATCTCAGGGTCATGAGTTCAAGCCCCACATTGAGCTCCACACTGGGCATGGAGCCTACTTGAAAAAAAAAAAAAAAAGGCACAGGTGAGGGGATAGATTTTAAAGATGTTTAGGGTACAGAATTAATGGGATGTTCTGCTAGACTAGACAGAAAGGCAGATAGAAAGGGCAAAGATCAATCTGAGTTTCTGGTTTATGGCTTCTGCTAGGTGGTGGTGTGGTACCAGTCACTGGGGCTGGGCTTACAGGAAGATGGGGGAATTGCAAGGGATAGGGGTGTGGTGGTGGTATTTAGAGAGGGAAGAGAAGGTGTACATCTTCATTTCTTTGGCATGTTTTTCCCGTTATTGTTGTTAATGTGGATCTAATATGTGAATTTCACCAAATTCACACTTCCAGCTTGTTAACTGCTGGATCCTAAAGCCCTAACTCATCAGAAATCTTTTATCAGGTAGTTGTTCCTCAGTTAGACTTTGTTATTGATAAGTTATCTTAAAATGTAATTAATGTACAGTTTATTATGCCCTTATAGAGATTTTATGATTAGCTTTACTTTTTAATGGGGCTAGGATATTTTTAATAATCTAAGAGTAATCCACTGGAGCAATTTTTTTCATTAAAAACTACATCCTGTCTAGAGGGGAGGGGGGTAGGGGGATGGGTTAGCCTGGTGATAGGTATTGAGGAGGGCACGTTCTGCATGGAGCACTGGGTGTTATGAACAAACAATGAATGATGGAACACTGCATCAAAAACTAATGATGTAGTATATGGTGATTAACATAACAATAAAAAAATTAAAAAAAATAAAATAAAATACAAAAACTACATCCTGATCTTAGTTTAAATTCACAACAGCTCTGTGAGAAAGACAGAGTGGTTATATTATTTCTAGTTGCAGTGGAAGAAGAGTAGCATCTAAAAGTTTAGTGACTTGACCAGCGTGACCCACAAGCAGTGTCTTTGCCTGTGGAACTCTGTCTTTGTACTCTTAGTCTGGGGGTCACATCTGTTCCTCACTGTCTGTGAAGGGCAGGCCCAGGTGTTGAGTTCAGTAAAGATACACATCTTATTGACCATTAGAACGTAGCACATTACTATCGTCATTATTATTTTATTTGGAGAGTTTACTGCTCTGAACACAATTCTGACTATGTTTTAAAGCATAATGCATTAAAAAGTGCATGAAAAGTTATGCTATCAATTGGTATTGTGAGAATATTTTCCCGTCCAATGCACTTTACAGCCAGGTTCACCGACAAACTGCCCACATCAGGAATGCATTCTAATAAAAGCACATGCATTATGGAGGTGAGAACACTTGAAACAGCATTTGCATATGCTACATGACTTACAATGTAATGGATTTCTAACTAATTAGCATGATTTCCCAGACTGAATTATGCCACATGTAGGAGTAGCTGGATATAAAAATAAATTTGATTATAATGTGCATAAATTGCTCATTTCTTACAGAATTATGGCTTTTTCTTAAGTGAATGCCCAACTTCCCCCAATTGTCAATGAAAATGTGTTTCCAAATGGCTGCTCTTTTTGGGGCTGTGCTCCTTTCCGGGAGTTTGGCTACTCATGGCAGCTGCTTTGTTGGAACATGACACACACAGCACATCAGGCAGTGAGTGTGACCTACATTCAGGATGTTTATGAGTTCTGCAGAAATTGGGTAATTTCACTTGCTGTTTTGTTCTTCTACTGATGTGAGGGGTTTTTGAGTGTCTTTCTGGGCAATAAAACCATGGATGCTAAGAGGAAAGTACAGTGCATATAGAAGAACAAGATAAAAAGGTGCAAATTCACCATGGCAGATTTCTTCCAGTTCTGTGCCAGGTTTTGTGAGAATGGGATAAAACCAATGACAAAGATGCTCTTCTATTCCATGGAGCTGCCATTATCATGACTCATACACAGACAAGTATAGAACAAAACAAATACTAAATGGCAGGGTGCCGATAGTATATTCTGTAATGCAGGGGAGGAGAAATTCCTTTCTCTGAAGGCAAATGGATGGCACTTAATCTGGGAAGAAGAATAGGTAAAATCTCAATGGTTGAAGCATAGAAGACATTCTGCATCAGCAGCCTAGATAGAGGGTAAGAAAAGCATCTTTTTTTCATGCACAGATTCAACCATTCATTATTAGGCTTCTATTACATATGAACTATAGTGATTCTCTACGTGGGATGTGTCACTAGGTTTAACATCCCATATGCAGTTTGTTAGTAGAGTTGTGTACACACACACACAAATGTGTTCCTTTATCAATATGTTTGGGAAGCACTGAGTAAACAAAGGTAAACATGATTCTTTCAAGACCTCTCAGTATTCGGTGTTTTCCAATTTATCCATCCAGGGAAGCTTTGTTTTAAATTTTAAATTTAACTAGTCAAGGAATTTTTTAAAATCATGCATAGATTCCAGTTAATCAAAAGAAGCTAGATCAGAGAGTAGTGAAAACTTCATGATATGAAGGGAAGTTGGATGCCCCCTTCGTTAATCTCAAATCACAGGAGCAAAATATTAACTGTCATTTATTGACTGCCTACTCGTACCAGGCATAGTGCTAGTATTTGACCTGCACCTTGTGTGGCTGTCACAAAAATTTTCTAGGTTATCTACAGCTTCATCTATACACAGATGAGAAAACTAAGGCTCACACAGATGAGGAGCCCAGAGTGTCACAGAGTTTATAATGACAAAGTCCATGTGGTCCTCCTCTACACATGGCATTTTGTTAAATTGTGTTTTATATAATTCTTTGTTTTGTGTATGAATCACTTGCACTGGAAGTTCCAAGAAGAAGATGGGTAGAGTCAAGGAAGTTTAACACAAGTGGTAGTTGAACGTCAGTCCATAGACAACTCCAGTCAGTGTTTCTAGATAAACAGGGGAATGCATTGTTTATCTCTAATATGGGATACATGTAAGGGTTGAGGAAATATGCTTCCCATCCACCCTTTCTCAGAAAGGTACTTAAGGACATGATTCAGAAAAACGAAGGATTACTCAAAGAAGAGGAAGGGTTTAGGTCCAGGGATAAGTGAACCTTACAAGGCCAAAATGCAGACTCTTGTGTTTACACCACTAAGATTCTAGTTCCAACTTTAAAATCGTAGCCCCCAGTTTGAAGTTAGTAGAAAGTAGATTCTGCTCCTATGGGGAGGATTAATCCACTTGCTTCAATACTTTCTTCTCCAAACTCTAACATTTGGTATTTTACAGGTAGTGTAAAATGAAATCCTCTTTTTCCCAATTTCTTAACTATCAGTTCTCATAAATCCTAATCGACTACTAGGAGTTTGGGATGAAGCTGAAGGTAGGAAAGTACAAAACAGGTTACTCAGGAACCCAGAGGTTCATCATCACAGAGGAGGACTAAAGTAGGTGGTGAATCATGTGACAGAATGGAACAAAGTTAACTGAACACTCTTGTAACAATATCAGTACCTCTTACAGCAAAATGGCCGGGGCAAGCACAAATAAACAGTTGGTCCTTTGGTGGGCCGCAACAACAAAACCTAAAAGTTTGCCTTCAGCCTAGAGTGGGCAGTCACAACCACAGTGTAATTAGTGGTGACCAGCAGGAAGTTCAATTGTGGTTTTTACGTGGTCTGAAGAAGCTGATTTGCCCTCATTCAGCTAATCCAATGGGGAGTGTGGAACACACACACGCAAAAAAAACAACTGATTCCCAAATCCCATTTTAATTACTTGTTGTAGGCCTCAGTGGCCAATTTCATCAGAGAGTTTGTTCCATTTGGGCGAGAATGTTTATTCAGAGTACCATGGAGACTTATTTCCAGAGATGGCAAAAAAAAAAAGCGTGCTCCTGAAATGAAGCCTCTCCATTTTTCACAGAAAATATAAAGACACTGCTTCTATTAACTTTCCAGCTATCACTGATTTCATTTAAACCAAAATATTAGATTTAGTCTATTCATAATACTGTAATCACAACATAGTTATCGCTTTGAATTGCTGGTATTTCTACCTACTTCATTTTAGTACTTAATTTGTTTCTTTTTTTTTTAACATGTTACACCTCAGTATTTTAATTATACTCAGCTGAATGTATCTGAATGCTCTCAGCATGCTTCATTATTTATATTAGCAGAAAAGCACATAAAATCAAATTGCATGCTGACATTCTATAATTTGTACTTGCATATTTCTAAAATAGATTTCTATAGATACAGCAACTATTCAACAGTGACTCAAGATATGCTATGATTTTAAAATTTAACTGAATTTTAATGTAGTCCCAAAATAAAATTTATGAGTTTTCACTAGAAAATGTCTTATCTGATTATTCATATTCTACAATTATTAACTGCTCCTATTCTGCATTTGATTGAATTGTAAAAAGGTGAATCCCTTTCCTTCTTACCCCGGGCATTAAGCTGTAATTTCTGCTCATTTTGAGTTTTCCATATCTAAATTGGAAATTATGTTAGATCTACTGAAATACCAAGTATAAATAAAATATAAACCTTTTTTTATTAGAAATGGACATTACCGTTTAATTTAGGAAGGAGGTCTGTGACCATGCTGCCTTTCTCATCATAAATTTCTTCTGGGTTAAGTAGACGCCCTTTATCAAAAAGTTGGTTTAAACTCTTTCTTCTTTATTTGGAATTAAGAGTCAGAAGTCCCAGAAAGAATTATGAGAGCTTATGTTTTTAATTTTTGCACCTCTCCTAAAAACTAAGCTGTGTCCTTGGGTCTGGCAAAACCACCTCTCCATCAGCTTCATCTAAGATTCTAGTCTATTCTTCAAATAGATGCTTTGGTTTCATCTTTAGGCTTATTCTAGACATATAAAAGGCAGATAAATAGCAGAGAAAGCCGGCAAAATGTATGCTTCTTCTTTGAATGATCAGGCCACAGAGGATATTAGTATAAATTTCTTCCCTGATTAGAATCTCTCCTAATGCACTATGTGCCATTGTGAGAAAAAGAGGGAGGATAGTCCATTTAGTTATGGGTTTCAGGAAAGATACAGTAAGTCCTTAAAGAATGAGCAAGCCAGTAACAGACAGAATCTGAAACACAATGACATTTCAGGCGAAGACACTACCTTAGCCATTCTCTTGAGGAAGATGACAGTATATTGTAAATTTGAAAAACAGCACAAATATAAGTATGAAGATGAGGTCTGGATTTGGTTAAAACACAAATCAAGGATGCATGCGTAATGAGAAACAAAGCCACCACTTCAGAATAGAGAGCCCTTTGCAGGTGAGGAGTCTGGCTACATCTACCTAATATGAGAGGCAAGGGGGAGCTCTGGAAGGAACATTTGTGTGCAGGAGGATACAGTTGACCAGGCTATGTTGCAGGACTGTGAGTCTGGCAGTGTGTGCAGGATACTGGGGATATTACTGGAGGTAGGACAAACAACTGTGAGGCTGTCAGAGCAACCCAGGATATGGTTGACTCAATTCAAATCCAATTCAACAACTTAGTGAATGCCTAAATTGAGAGAGGCACAGTGCTCGATACTGTGTAGGGAGACATGATAAGCCAGTCTTGTTGTTTTCTGTAGTCAGGGACATATTATTTACTTAATAAATGTTGGGAGACAAAAAGGAAGAAGACAGACCAAGAGGGAGGGAGGGAGCTAGGGAACATGGAGAGATAAGCACACATAGAAGGGAAGAAGAAAAAGACAGGTAGAAATTAAGAAAAGACAGGGATAAGGAACATAAGAAAAGGATTTAACCGTAGACAAAAAATAGCAAATGAAAAAATAATCCACACAACTATCTGCTAATACCTCTAAACATCTTAAAGAATTACACTATTTCCTGGAAAATATAAATGATTAAAATTAATACATTTGACAGAGAACATTAGTGCTTATAAATATCTATGCTCTTTCTTCTGATCACACAGAAATGAGCAGAGAGGGTGTGAATCCCTTACAAAGTGGCCCAAAATAACCTCCCACAGGCTGGTGTCTGTCTCCCTAGGAGCTAGCTTAACTTAGTAACTTTGAGGACACACAGGACAAAAACACAGAATGGAAGGAACATGGGTCTCTGGAGGAACCAACAGTGACTGGAATGATCACTAAATGTTTATTGTGTTAAGCCATTTGAACACATTAGCCTGATATGTACTCTGACTGATATGAAAAAATATGTACAAGAACTGTCAATCAAATAGACACTAATTTGGTTGATATTATTAAAAACAAGTTCTACTAAGTTTTCAAGAAACAATTTCAAATAATAATTAAAATACCTAGGTTTTGGGAAAATATCCCAATCAATTTCCCAAAGCCTGGAAATGTGTGTGTATATGTATTTATGAAATAATATAATTTCTTGATAGAGAGGTGCATAAATGTATTACAGATATAATATTAAAAATAAAATTTTATGGAATATAATCCATACTATGTAAAATTTTTTCCAAGCAAAACTGAATGGCACAAAATTGTTTTAAAACTTAATATACTTTATTACCTTAAGAAGAACGATAATATCACCTTGAAGAAGACTAAAAGACATTTAACAAAAGTCAAAACTCATTTCTTAATTTAAAATATTCTCTTAATAAAATAAGGACAGAAGATTATTAATATGATAAAGAATATATAATTAATACCAACAGCAAATATCAGAAAAGAGGCACTCACATACATTAAAGTCTACAACAAAACAAGGGTGTTTTTCATCCAATTTTTTACTCTATAACTTTATGAATTTCCCAGGTGAAAAAAAAGAAACAATACAAGAAAATATTAAAGACCAAATTTCAGTATTTATAGGTATGATTGGTAACGTAGCCAATGTAAGGTAACTGAAAAATAGTTGAAATCACTATATCATATCTTTGGATATCAGTTGCTTAACCAACAATGAATCCTTCAGCAGCTTACTGAGGAATACACACACATACACACACATGCACACAGGTGCATGCACACACACATACAGACACATACTCAAAGATTTTCCAAATGGAGAGCCATACAACGTCCTTATATAAAGGTTAAACCCCAAAATGATCTCACCTCTCTCCAACTTATTTTTTCCTATTAATCAAATTCATTAAAAATTCTGCTTAATTTAGTATTGGGTATAATGAAGTGAATCAATGAACATGAAACAATATCCAAAATAATTTCTAAAAAGAAAAGCCCATGTAGGACACTGAAATTTATACCAGCATATATTAAAATGCATTGCGGTGTTTTAGTAACTGAAGTAATGTGGTAAAGAGCCATTTAAAATAAAGTCTTAAAATAAGAGAAAAGGTGGATTTTTCAATGATCATTATTGGCATAAATAGCCAATATTTATTTTTTAATAATTTTTATTGTTATGTTAATCACCATACATTACATCATTAGTTTCTGATGTAGTGTTCCATGATTCATTGTTTGTGCATAACACCCAGTGCTCCACACAGAACATGCCCTCTTTAATACCCATCACCAGGCTAACCCATCCCCCCACCCCCTTCCCCTCTAAGAACCCTCAGTTTGTTTTTCAGAGTCCATCGTCTCTCATGGTTCGTCTCCCCCACCAACTTACTCCCCTTCATTCTTCCCCTCCTGCTATCTTCTTTTTTTTTTCTTAACATATATTGCATTATTTGTTTCAGAGGTACAGATCTGTGATTCAACAGTCTTGCACAATTCACAGCGCTCACCATAGCACATACCCTCCCCGATGTCTATCACCCAGCCACCCCAACCCTCCCACCCCCCCCCACTCCAGCAACCCTCAGTTTGTTTCCTGAGATTCAGAATTCCTCATATCAGTGAGGTCATATGATACATGTCTTTCTCTGATTGACTTATTTCACTCAGCATAACACCCTCCAGTTCCATCCACGTCATTGCAAATGGCAAGATCTCATTCCTTTTGATGGCTGCATAATATTCTGTTGTGTATATATACCACATCTTCTTTATCCATTCATCTGTCGATGGACATCTTGGCTCTTTCCACAGTTTGGCTATTGTGGACATTGCTGATAAATAGTCAATATTTAGAAAAAGAAATAAAACAGCATCTCCTCTTGTATCTACTCACATGCAAATTTCTAGATGGAGTAATATATAAATGCAAAAATGCATGAAGCAAAGAATGAAAATGCATTTACTAATATAGGATAAGTATTTCTATAATATCTAGGAGTGAACAATATAGAATAATAATATAACACTTTTTAAAACTTCTTTAAATTAATAAAAAAACAGATAATTGAAATGGAAAAATATTATTTTCCATGTAAAAAAATTTATAACATATATTCAGCCCAAGGAGTTATTATGTTAATACATTATTATACTACTATAAAGATCTATTGCTAAGTGTTAAGAAAAACATAAATAACCCAAAAAGATTAAAAAGTGTAAAAAATAGAAATAGGCATTTCACAAATGACCTATAGACATAAAAACTGCACACGTGCAATCATAATAAAATGAATGCAAATTAAAGCCATAATACACTATTTTTCTCTATCAAGCTGTCAAAGACAAAGAAAAGCTAACTGCCAGTGTTGTCAAGGGTCAGAGGAAAATAGAAATGCTTCCATAGCACTGAAGGTGTATAAATTGGAACAACCTTCTTTAGTGACCATATGCAATACATTTTTAAAAAGACTAAGAATGTACAGGTTTCTAATTATCAATTTTTCACTTCAGGTGACTAGTGGTACAGATGTAAGTAATAATTTACAAATACCATCACAAGGGTTTTTCTAGCAACATTGCTTATACAGCAAAGAAAAAAAAAGCAAACAAATTAAATCTTCCATGGTAACATCATGGTGGTTGAATAAATGTTGGCCTATCATATAATGGAATAATGCGTGGTATTAAAAACAGTATTATAGAAAAAATATTTAATGGCCTGGAAATATGCTCATTATATATATTTTAGGCTTAAAGATATAGCTAATACATATCAAAAATAAGTTGCTCTTAATTTGCATGGCATATACAGGTAGAAGCATGAATTTATGCATACACTCATCAACAAAAACACACCAACACACAGACACATATACACACATACTCCTTGTATGCACCAAACTGAAATCATAATGGAAGGAAATAATTCTGTGAATATATTTGATAAGTAAGTGGATTTGCCATTTTTTAAAAAGTTTCTTTTGCTTACATCTATTTTATAATTTTTCTAAGGTGCATAAAATAGTTTTGTATTTAAAAAAATTGTATTCTGCGGTGCCTGGGTGGCTCAGTCAGTTAAGCATCCAATCCTTGGTTTGGGCTCAGGTCATGGTCTCAAGGTCATGGGATCAAGCCCCACTTCAGGCTCTGTGCTTAGTGGGGAGTCTGCTGGAGATTCTCTCTGCCTCTCCTTCTGCTCCCCCCCACTCTCATGCACTTTCTCTCTAAAATAAATAAATAAATCTTTAAAAAACAACCATATATTTAAGAAAACTAGTATGCTATTTTAAGAAAAAAGAAGCCCAGGAAGAATGTTCTAAAGAAACTGTTATTAAGGTCTTCTCAGAAGGTCTTCTCATATCACCCTGACTTTGGTGATAGAAACAGCTAATTCCTTGGTGGTCATGAATCTTTCCTTAACTGGATCAAGTTAGATTATAACCTAGGACAAATCATTTCCTATCTCTAAGCCTCAGTTTATCCACTGGCAAAAAGGAGTCAGGATTTAAGTAGATGATCCCTGAAACCCTTTGAGATGCTGTGATTATTAAAAATATTTTGCACACACATGTTAATTTATCTGCACTGTTTTGAATCTCTAATTTTTCCCCTACTTAAACTGTGGCTTACTACTATATTTTTATTCTTCAATGATGGAAAAATGATGCTTCCTCTTGTGTTATCCCAATATCAAATTTGGTCAAGCAGGAGGGTCCAAAACAAAATCTGTGAGTCCTGCCTCCACTGTTCCAGTCAGACATAAGCAGAAGATTGACACAGAGGATCAAGGAATCTGTGTGTCTGTGAATGGCCAGCTCAGGAACTGGTATGCTATATGAAAGGGGAAGTAGAGAAGACCCAGGGCCAGAACTCTGAGCAATAGAAGTTGTGTGACCATATATTTTGTCCTATAAACAAAGACCTTTTGAGAGTGAAGGGGGCCTTACTAATAATTATGTTGAAACAACAGGAAAAAAGAGACTGTCCTATGAAAAGCAGGATGATGGTCATCCACATATTTGATCATCCCAAATATAAGTCCTAGAGTTTGGAAAAAGCATATTCTTCCTGCATAAAAACTAAGAAGAAAGGAGGGAGGTTATATTTGGGTGACAAAATCTGTCAATGAGAGACATTTGAGAGTGGTTTGCTGGCTACTATGTCTTAACTTCCCAATGACTGGAGGCCTTCCTGGATTTTCCTCCATACTAATATGGAGGTCTGCCCACTTGGGCATAATTCATATTCCTGGTAAAATTTTATTTCACATACCACCATGCTTCCTTAAGTCACTAAACACATCCCTACCCTTAACAGTGGTTGAGGGATATCCAACACATGACCCTGGTTACCAACCATTCTGGCTTGAGGACTTTCCCAAGATATAGGACTTTCAGTTGAAATCAGGCACACTAAGAGGGTTGGTCACCCTGCCAGCAGATCCAGACCTCCCTCTGCTAAGGTACTCAATTTATTTCCCCTCAATCCATTTCTATGTTTTGATATTTTTGTTCTCTAAACTACACATCATTTGTTCATTGAATATTGTCATGGGCTGAACTGTGTCTCTCCAAAACTCATATGTTGAAGTCCTAACACCCAGTACCTCAGAATGTGACGGTATTTGGAGACAGGATCTTTAAAAAGGTAATTGAAGTAAAAGGAGGTCACAAGGGCCGGGCCTTAATCCAATATGATTGGTATCCTCAGAAGAAAGGAAAAGACACCAGGGACCCATAGAGAAAAGTTCATGTGAGGACCCAGGAAGAAGACAACCATGTACAAGCCAAGGAGAGAGACCTCACAAGAAACCAACCCTGTCGACACCTTGATCCTGGGCTTCCAGTCTCCACAACTGTGAGGAAAGCTCTATTGTTGGAGACTCCCAGTCTGTGGTACTTTGTTACAGCACCCCTGGTAACCTCATATGAGTATAGTGTTAAAGTAACTGCCTAAGGAACTAGAAAATCTAAATTCTCTAGAGAAATGGTTTTCCTCGTTGTTGGAAATATGGCAATCCATCTTGTTTCAACATAATTGTTTTTCAGCAATTTGTACACAGGAATAGCTATCCAGATTTTTCAAAGGGGCTTTAAATTGCATTTCATTGCTTTTTCATTAAGAAACCCATCATGATTTGCATTCTGTCCATCTGTCCAAGTTCATTTCATCTCTCTGAGGAGTTGACCTGTCTCTTTCTGTTTAGTACATATAATTGGTTTTGATGTCCATGTTAGATCAAGTTTAATTATCAGGTGGCCAATAGTCCCCAATGGCTTAGTTATTTCAAGTTTACTCATTTAGAATATATTGTTACTTAACAACACATCAGGACTGAAATTATCCTACTTAGAGTCTGTCATTTAAGCCTTTACAAATCATACCCACAGTACATTATGGTTTTTGTTCACTAATTACTAAGTATACTATGAAAAAGCAAATTAGCATTTTGAAAATAGTATTGTACTCACAAAAGTGGAAAAATACCTTTTCTTTCTTTTCTTTTTTTTTAGTTGGGAAGACTTTAAGTTTCATCCTTTTATTCTTCCTTTAATATTTAAAACTTGTAGTGGAATAGAAACAAAAGTTCTTGGTCTCAGGAGGTGAGAGAATCCCTTACATCAGTGGGGACCACTCTTAGACCTAGACCAAAGGAACTGGTGACCAGGACCAGTGTTAGTCTTAGTCCCTGATTCCACATCTAGTCACTGAGGTCTCCTCAACAGGTGGGATGATCTCAGGCATTCACTCCTGATATTGATACCTGTCTTTCTCTTTCTCCCTGTTCACCATTTGCTGTAATAGAAGGGACTCCTCTTCTTTCTTTTTCATAAAGATATTCCCTGAAAAAGTTACAGACTCTGATGAATATTTTCTCATCTATAAAGTGGGGCAAGAGAGGCTCACATTATTTAAACATAATTTCAAAAAAAAAAATAGAAGGAGGTTAAACATTGGGCCAACTTATTTTTAAGACAGAATGGAATTCCCTCTTTGGATTGCTTAGATTATAAAGACCTGATCCCAACCAGTCCTAGTATATAGCACTTAGCAAGAGTAGGCCCTTGATAAACACCTTCTAAATCAACTTAGATTCTTAATTTTTAAGAACAATCACGGCAGGAAAGCAATTTGGCAAAGAAGCCTTTCCAGCTTAGCTGTCACACATATTCTGAACTATCCAAGTGGATGTGAAGTCAGATGACCGAGCCAGGTGAGCATGAGGGAGAAGCATACACACTTGTCGAGTAAGGACAACACTGCACAAGAGAATGGTGTCAGGCTAACAGATAGCAGCAGCAGGAGTCCTGGGGGCAGCTGACAGGAAACAGGCAGATAGTTTCTGAAACCTCAAGAGTGCAGACAACCAAACAGGAGAATCAGAAAATCAGTTTCTTTTGGATATCACCACTTTGAGTTTAGCCTCAGTGCAAGTTGCCTTCAAAAGATGGCACTGGTGCAACCAGTCCTGAGTGCTCGAGCCTGTTCCCAGGAACCAGTTTTCGAGGTCTGCCTTACAGACATGGGTGGGGGCGGGAGGGGCAGGAGGGGCGGGCAGGGTCATCTCTTCTGGTACAGGCTCAAGTATTCATGCTTTTTAATTTGGAAGCAATGAGAATGGAAAATATAAAAATGATCCAACTGTTAATTCCCCTTGATCTCTTCAAAACAACATGCTTATCTTGTGCAGGAGAACATTTATAATCACACGCCATTATTCTTTAAAACTGGATGCTACAATTCTCTCTTACATTTAAAGAAAATATTTCACTCCATATTGCTTGAGAATCATCTAACATGATTTCCTATACTTTTGTCTTTTTAAAAATTTTTTCTTTATTCTTTGCATACTTAGCTATGAGAGCATTTTTATAACACATAGTTCATATTACACTAAAAGATGGGATAAATGGTCTTAAATGGAAATGAAAACCTCCGATACTTCAAATGTGCCTTGGTGAATACTTCTACCGTCAGCTTTTTATTTTATGAACTATGTCTTATTTATAGCAAAAGTTTACTTAAAATGACTCACCCATTTGAAAAACTTATTTTATTGTCATATGTGATTTCTCTTTTGATGTCTCCTAAAACCAGAAGACTTGCTAATGTTTAATCATCTTTCTTTCTTTTAGAATGGGTATCAGTTAGAATTACATTTGGCTACAAGCTTAAAACAAACAAACAAACAAACAAAAAACTCCAGAAAACAATGGCTTATCCAAGACTACAATTACTTTTCTCTTTACTAAAAGAAACTCAGAGATAGATAGCCAGGGTTAGGGTAATTATTACTACGGACTTAGGTTACTTCTAGTGTTGCATCAGTCTGAGACACTTGTCCTCATGATTCAAAATGAATGCTGGAGCTCAGAACAACATCCACATCAGGATGGATGAAGAGAGAAAGAAAAGCATGCCATCTCCCATTATTCTCTAGGGGGATTTCCTGGAAGTCCGCTGTGACACTTCTACTTACATCTTAGTCACAAATATTGGTGTCAAAGGAGACCTACATTCCAAGGAGGTTTTCGGTAAAGCAGGTTTTTGGTAAACATGTAGACAGCCAAGAAAAATCAGTGTTGTGTTTCTTGGAAAATCGGGAGAAGAGATATTGAGAGGGAATTAACAGTTTCCGATACAGCAAATTTAAAGAGATGCCTGTTGTCATCAGGAATCGTGCCAAATCACTAGACCAGCAGCAGCAGTTGGAACAAGAATGGAGAGAAGTCGGCTGCTATGTGCACAATAAATAGTTTCTGAGTGAAGAAATGAATGATGAAGTGAGGTCTTCCTAAAGTGACTTGAAACAGATGACAAGTATTTGCCTTGACCCTGTTCTGTTTCAGGAACTTCATGACCATCCCTCACCCTGTGATTGTTAAGTGCCACGATGTCTGGCTGGAATTTGACTGCAATATGAGTCAATAGTTGTCAGTCTGGTCACAATGCTGCCCCTACTTGCTAAGTGACCTTGAGTTATTTACTTTTATTGAGACTGAGTTTCCTCACTTATAAAATAGGCATAAAATACTTTTTTATTGATCTATTCATTCACTCAACAGATATTTATTGATTGGTTATTAGGTACTAGGCCTGTGCTGGATACTGAGGAGGTAAACAAAACACAGTGCATGTTCTCCTGGAGCTTAGCAGAGAAGATAAACACTTAAAATAATCTCCCACCACTCCAGCAACCCTCAGTTTGTTTCCTGAGATTAAGAATTCCTCATATCAGTGAGGTCATATGATACATGTCTTTCTCTGATTGGCTTATAAGCATAATACCTTCCAGTTCCATCCACATCGTGGCAAATGGCAAGATTTCATTCCTTTAAATGGCTGCATAATAGGGGTGGGAGGGATGGGGTAGCTGGGTGATAGACATTGGGGAGGGTATGTGCTATGGTGAGCACTGTGAATTGTGTAAGACTGTTGAATCACAGACCTGGACCTCTGAAACAAATAATGCATTATATGTTAAAAAAAAAAAAAAGAAGAAGAAGAAGAAGAAGGTAGCAGGAAGGGAAAAATGAAGGGAGGGAAGTCAGAGGGGGAGACGGACCATGAGAGACGATGGACTCTGAGAAACAAACTGAGGGTTCTAGAGGGGAGGGGGGCGGGGGGATGGGTTAGCCTGGTGATGGGTATTAAAGAGGGCACGTACTGAATGGAGCACTGGGTGTTATATGCAAACAATGAATCATGGAACACTACATCCAAAACTAATGATGTAATGTATGGTGATTAACATAACATAATAAAAAAATAAAAGTGTGTTCTAAATGTAAAAATAAACAAACAAACAAATAAATAATCTCCCAAAGAAACATATCTTGTAAATGATTATAAAGGAAATGCAGGATGGTATAAAAAATAATGGAAGTCCTTCACTTACAAGGCTTTTGCAAGGGCAATATGCAATGTGGGATTGTTATGGTGCCTGATAGTTAATGAGTGTTCAAGGGATGTTAGTTCTATCCCTACTCTCCTTCAGTTGGAGAAGTAAAAACATATACAGCTGAGTAAATCACAGCATTATCTCCATGGCAGTGAGTACTGACAACTTTGTACTGCATTCAGTTGTATTCAATGTATTCAGTTGAAGGATAGAGTCTATTTGGAGGAGAAAGGGGAGTCGAGGAGGATTTGAAATAGAATGCCACATTTCAACCAGATGTTTAAGAATGAAGAGGACTGAATCAAGAAGAAGTAAAGGATAGGAACTTTCAGGAGAGGGAGAAGCATAAGATGTCACAGTCTTGATGAGTCCTGGCTGTGCACGGACAGGGGAAGCCTAGGACATCTCTCCTTCCTCTGGCTTCCTCAGTTTCAGGGTTCTGTGTCTCCTTCACTCCTTAGTATGCTTCTCCCTCATCCTATAAGGACTTAATTCCCTTATATTTCTCCTTCCCTGTCCCTTTCCAAACAAAACAAAACAAAACAAAACTGATTGAATCTATTCATACTGTGATGTGCATGATAGGCTAACTTGAAAACTCTAATGTTGTGCTCTAATAAGAGTTATAAAATCCGAGAGAGGGCCTAACAAAGTCAATGTTATGTTGAAATTAAGTGCTGAAAACTTCAAACCAATTATAAGCTAAAAAATAACATTTTATCTGTTTATCCTCTCCTAAAAGCATTGCAAATCTCATGTCTTATTTAAAGCAAAACATAAGAAACACATATCAACTGAATAAAAATCAGACAGTTCAATTACAGTTATAGAACCCAATAAAATTTGAAACTATTACCTAAGATGATTAACCCTAATCTCTTAGCACTAACCTAAGTAGTTTTGGGGAATGAGTATGTGGCTATATATTGGTTTTGGAAAATTAAGAATTAAGAAGTATTAAATAATTTATTAAAATTAAGGTTTTTATCTAGCCAGCCAATTTTGTAAGGAAAAAGCATATATATAAAAATAAGGAGGTCATCCACTCAGGTATGGCAGAGTAGCCTATACAAACAGGAATAAAAACACAGTATAAACTGACAGTACCCAAATGAAAGGAGTAAGGTCAACACTAGGAACAGGTTCTAAGTTGGATGCCAGGGGAATTGTGTAGAAAGCCAAGACTAGTCTGTGAAAAAAAAATATTAAAATTCCAGGTCATGTTCAGTCAAGATTAGAGTCATTGAATCTCTGGAATTTAAAACACGAGCAAGAAGGTGAAAGAAATACTTGGTAGGCAATGGGCCTTTGTGCCCCAGAAATTATGTTTACACTGATCTTCTCCCTCTGTGGGACTCTGAGCAGTACGGCGTTGCAATCACTACCTGTGTCCTTGCTTACAGTCCTCATTAGAGGGTCTTCACAAACATCTAGCTGAACGTGTGCATGATAAGGAATATATTAGACACCAGGGACCCTAGGACAGGTATCTGTTACACCTAAACTCCATTTACTAATATCCCACTGTATTGGTGCTAGAACTTGTTCAGTGCTATTTCAAATGATATTCAGGAATTTGAATCGGTGCTACTTGTAGCAACAAATCGTTAAATGATTTAAGATTTCGATAACTGAGTATGCACTGAACAAAGAGAAAAATATTCATTACTCTATGTTCTACAAACTCCACGAAACCTTTAATTCCACACATTGCATGCTCCTGATGGTGTACTGCTGCTCAACTGAAGGGTATTTTTCTTCTATATTGCTTGCATGGCATAGACTTTATTATTGAGTTCCTAAGTGAGTAAAACAGATTGTGAAAAAATATTTCCACAGGCCAAGGGCAACTGGGCATAATCACTGTTTCCGGGGAATCCTTCTCTTGTTTCAGACACTTGAAGACCCTCATAGAGATCAGAGTAAGTGATTATTTTTAAAAAAGTAAAACTTCTTGGAGAACCAAAAAGGGTGGTATGGTAATGCTGTGAATGTTTAGGTAATGATGATATGAAAAGAAATATAGAATATATATATATAATTTATATATTATATAAATAATCTCAAAGTTATACGGAGTGAACATGGGCTATTTGGGATCTATATTTTTCATGTAACATGCTTTAAACATCTTTATATGTCAGCATAGTTCATGTACCAATTTCCTAAGCCATATTTGTCTCAACCAATTTAATGGGTCACCTTTGGTATTTTATTTGAGGACCTGGAACCAAGTGCTAAAACTCTTGGTATTTTATTTACTTTGAGTCTACAACAAAACTTACAAAAGTATAAAATATAGATTTCAAAGTATCAAGTTAATTCAGTAAACATGTAGAGCGCATGCACCATTTTGCACCTATGCGCCGTGCCAGGCAATGGAGTGGGATGCAAGGAAGAGAAGACACTTTCTCTACAATCACAGCAACTCAGTCATAGCAGAAGAAATCAGATCTGAAGAGCTTTGGTTTTCTGTGGATTCTGTGAACGTAATGATCCACCTTCTACTTTTCTCCCGTCTTTAAAATGTATTGAAATATCTGGAGGGATTCTAAAATGTGTGCCTCAGGTAACTGCTCTCAGGTAAAGTTGGAATTGTTATTAATGGAAACACTCTCCTGAGGAGGGTTGCAAAATGCTTTGCCGGTTGTTTCTAGCAATTTCTATCAATGTATTGTCTTAGGCTAGTCCAGTATGCCAGGCTCAAGTTCCTTGGCTTTTGTGATAGAAATTTTATTCCTCTTTATCTGTTTCCTTCTATTTCTGAGGGAACCATCTGGGCTGAGTACAGTAATTCATTAGGGCAAAAATGATAATAATTTTGATGAAATTAAATATCATGTCCTAATTAGGATTCCTTGTTAGTATATGTTTATATACTGCCAATTATTGCTTATTTTCCTTAAAAATATTACCCAGAAATTGTAATTACAGAATGCTATGATGATGCAGGGCAACATCACCATCTCTTACCTCTTCTTTAAATCCGTTTGGGTTTGGGTATCTTTATTTTGGTCACATTCCAGAAACACATTGTTTTCTTAATTGGCATGCTAGTATTCTCCTGGCACCGTTCCTGCATTCAAAGCCATATTTGTTTTTCAAATCTGAGATTTCTATTTTTATATTCATCAGATCTGATAACTGATTTTGTGTTTTGCTCTTATTCGTACATTCTGCTCAGTTTCGTTAGGTACCTCTAAAACTTGTTTTTAATCTTTCTTTTCTATCTCTCTTATTTTTCCTCTCTATGTGACTTCAGTTTTATTTTTTTAACAAAACAATTATCATTGAATTTGCTAGTATTATCATTCAAATATTCTTGAATTTTAACTTGCGTAATTTTTAAAAGTATATCTGGTTAATGAATTATTTATAGCCTGCTTTCTTAGCTGGGAGCTTCATTGTGTACCAATTGTCCAGCCACCTCTTGATGAACCTAATAGTGAATTTATCATTTAGAGGTACTGTGGCTATAGCTTGAGTGATATTCTCAGCAGTGAACTTGAATTCCCTACCAAAGGGATGCTGTCTTTTTTTTTTTTTTTTAGATTTTATTTATTTATTTGAGAGCGAGAGACAGAGATAGTGAAAGAGAGCACAAGTGGGGAGGAGAGGGAGAAACAGGCTCCCCACAGAGCAAGGAGCCTGATGAGGGACTCGATCCCAGGCTCCAGGATCATGACCTAAGCAGAAGGCAGACAGTTAACCGGCTGAGCCACCCAGGCGCCCCTTCTTTTTTTAAAAGATTTTATTTATTTATTTGACAGAGAGAGACAAAGTGAGAGAGGGAACACAAGCAGGGGGAGGGGGAGAGGGAGAAGCAGGCTTCCCGCTGAGCAGGGAGCCCGGTGTGAGGCTCGATCACAGGGCCCTGAGATCATGACCCTAGCCGAAGGCAGACGCTTAACAACTGAGCCACCCAGGTGCCCCAGGGATGCTGTCTTGGTTAGAAGGGGGCTTAAGAAAATCTGGAAAAGATTAATAAAGGATTTCTGAAATATTAGCAGCCTATTATTGAACCACACTAGCATTAACATCCCCTGATACAAACAAATGAACACATTAGAAAATAACAGAGTACAGATCTGCCTCGACTTACAGTGGGGCTACATGCTGATAAAACCACTGTAAGTTAAAAATACCATTAAGTCAAAAATGCATTTAATACATCTAGCCTACCAAATATCACAGTTTAGCCTAGCCTACCTCATACATGCTCAGAACACTTCCATTGGCCTACGTTGGACACAGTCATCTAACACAAAGCCTAATTTATGATAAAGTATTGACCGTCTCATGTGATTTATTGAATACTACTCTGAAAGCGAAGAACAGAGTAGTTGTATGGGCGCTGAATGATTGTTAAGTGCCATCGGTCGTTCACCCACATGAGCATGTGCTGACTGGGGGCTGCGGCTGCCACCGCCCAGCATCATGAGAGAGGATCACACCACATATCACCAGGCTGGGAAAAGATCCAAGTTCAAAATTCAAAGTACAGTTTCTACTGAATGTATATCACTTTCACACCATCGTAAAGTCAAAAAATCCTAAGTTGAACTGTCACAAGGCAGGGACTGTCTGTATACCTAAAGATATATATGCAAATTAAAACTTAAAGCAAATATCAATTTGAGAATGAGAAAACATTTTGTAGCCAAAAGAACAATAATTCAAGAACAGATCAGAGCTAAACTTCACTTGAAAAGATTTTCCACACTGTGTACAAAAAAGACTTTCAAGGTCCTCTGAAATATATTTAAAAATAAAAAAGAGGGCATTGACACTATTCAACAAAAGAAAGCAGTGAATTTCTACAAATAGAAAAATATGCAATAGAACAATTAGGATAATCACTGGAAGCATCAAAAAGTAATAAGAATTGCAATAAGAATTGCAGAAAAACAATGGAAAGAATAAAGAAAAGAAAATGCCAAACATTAAGTCATAGAGAGAAGAATGTGATGTCTGACTTGTGAATAATACGTATTCTTAAGAAAGGGAGAGAGAACAAAAAGTATAAAATTAACAATCATAATTATGTGACCTAAGTGTTGTCTGGCTCATTTGCATAAAGGATTACAGGCAAAATAACAAAGATATTATATACTTCCTTTTTACATTAAATAACATGACTGTTCCGTGTATGAAGGTTTTGGTTACTTACAGCTCCACTTTACTGTGGCATTTATATAGTTGTCATGTGCCTCTTATTAAGACCACTTTCATGTGTTTTACATTTTTGTTGCTTGTGTCAACAAAATATCAATCTCCTTTTCTTTTAAGCAGAGTATTGCTTTGAATCTTATAAACTACTTGATATACTAAACCCCTTACAAAATCCATACACTCTAACATTCTTTTATATTCATTGTACATGTGCTATTTAAATCTTCCTTTAATATTTATCCTCATTAGTTTTCCACGTTTTAGTTCAACAATTAAAATTTTTTAAAAATAATTAAATAAGGATGGTGAAATTAGAGATGATTTTTATGTATCTATTTCCAAAAGGAATGCCTAGGAGTTTATCTTACTAGTAAAACAAAAATGATTCATGATTTAACATACAGCATTACTTAATATAAGTAGTGTATATTTTTAAGATTCATTTTTGTTGTCAATAGTGGTTAAATCTTACCAAATGATTTTGTATTGGAATGCATTTTTCTCAGTTAAGCTTGTTAATCATAATATACTAGATTAGAGGTTTCTCTAATTTACTATTTGTACTTGAAGTATTTTAAAAAATTGAGCACTGTCCCACCAAAATCCTATAGGTATTTTAACTTGCTTGTTTTTGTTTTGTTTTTCATGAGTGGATAGAGCAAATTTCATTTTATTTGGAAAAGATAATCAGATGAGAATGTAAAATGAAGGAAGGGAAAGTCATCTTTAAGCATGTTGTACAAGCATAATAAATAGAATGTACTATAAAAATAGTGTATAACATAAACACAAAAATAGTATGACAGTGAGAGAAATTAGAATCAAAACTGGATAATATAAGATAAAGACTAACTAAAATAGAGAGAAATATATTAATACATATACAATTAACTAAGAATAAAATTCTTATTGTGAAACTGTACCTTCAACCCACTCTCCAGGATCTGAGTCAACTATTTTCTTCTCTGACAGTTCTGCACTCTCCTCACTAAAGAGGCTTTTAAAAATTCAAATAAAGAAAAGCGTTTTCCATAATCTCATTATTGTATGTGCATGTGTGCTGTGTTTTCCTTTGTGATGGTGCATGTGTGCGTGCACCTTCATGTATGTGTGCATGGCAGAGCAAGCATCCATGCATCTGGCATTCTGGTTGACTAACAAAACTTCTTACTCCTATCAGCTTTTATATTTCTGAAGGTCTTACAGAAATCGAGGTCATAATTTATACTGAAAGCTTTACTTCTTGTTCTTAAAATGTCCTCAGTCTAACTGACCTCCAACTCCAATTTCATCTTCCCAAGTGGATATTCTCTTGTACCAACTTGATATACTCTGAAATGTTCACATTATCAGTTTGTTCCAAAAGGAAATATGCATTTATATATTTGGGATAAACCAGAGACATCTTGTTTCCTGGATTATTTACACTGTTTATTGTTGCTTGAAGGTGATATCTAAGAGTTGGAAATAGTACCACTCACTAAACATCACTATAATAGTGAAAAAGGGGGTAGTGGACCGACAAATGTCCTAGCAGTCAACATAGATCCATTAAGGTCTGATGAAACTTGAAGGTGGGTGAGTACCAAGAGGGCAAGGAATGGCTCTGACAAACATGGATTTAAGCCATACTAGATGTTACAAAATAAATGAAGCTTTTGCAAAATGCTGAGAGAAAAGACCCTGAGACGTACCATGGTCTATACTTTGGTTTCATTGAAAGAGTGATTTTCCTTTCAAATTTATTACTTGTATTTTTTAAAGATATTATGGAGGAGATAAGAGTGAAAAATTGGACTAAGTAGAGAGAAGCTAGACAAAGAAGGAATGAAGGAATCAAGAACTATTAGCCCCTAAATAAAGGAGAAAGAGTTGGCTAAGCTGAATTAACCCACCGAAATGTAAGGCAAAATCTCCACTCATTTTCTCCTGCTGCAGGGTGAATCCCCTCAAGCAGGGGTTTTGTCCTGATCACCATTTTAGACTCAACACATGGTGTCGCATGCACACATTCATCCTTCCAGCAAATCTGTACTAAACACCTGCTATGTCTCAGGTACTATTCTAAAAGTTCTAAGTTCATATCAGTGAGTAAAATAGACACAACCACTTGATGGTGTAAACTTTATGTTCTAGGGCTGGGAGACACGCAATAAACATAAGTAAATGATATACTATGTTATAAAGTGATCTGTGCTGTGGAAAAAATTAGATCAAGGGAGAACAAGAATGCCAAGAATGCGGGACACAATTCAAATGGAGTGTTCCAGGAAAATCCCAATTGGAAGGTGACATTTGGGCAAAGACATGAAGGTGTCCAGGGAGAAAACTGTTCGGCTGAGGAAAGTTTAATTAACTGTCTTTTAGGATGTAAGTTTCCAAAGTTAATTTATTCAGTTGTTAAAATAACTTATACTTAAAAACCAGAATGTGGAATGTTTTGAAAGAAAACACTTTCTAAAAGTCATAGTAAAGACCTACTAAAACCTATCTGAAACCCCAGTCTTTACCTTGAGCAAATTAATGATTTTCTCATTTCTATAATGGGATTTTAATTATACCTGCCATTTAGGTGTATGACGCGTGAAAATACTCTCCTCACAAGACTTGGCACAAAAGTGCATATTAAATAAAACTAAGTTATTCACTCACACAACAAGTAATCATAGGATGATGATAATGATCATGAATCAAAACCATTCTATTTTGTTCATGACCTTTTTCCTTTTTAGTAGAAAACTTTAAAATTACTTTAGAGTTCCTAACATGACCATTACATAAGATCCATTATCTGGTCGTGTTTTAAATGTAGCATTCAGGAATTTATCATTAATTACTTACATTTATTTTAAATCTAATGTTCCAATTCAGACACTGCATTATCCACTATGAAGAGATCCATTCATGAATTCATTTATTCAATTAGCAATCATGCATTCTACCAATATTAGTTGAATGACGTGTACCTCAACTGGCCCATTAGTGGTAAATAGTAATCATCCTACAGTCTTCTATTCAACATTCCATTCTTCTGGAAATAATTGTCCACCTTCCTCTAACATGGAAAATTAGGTCTTCACGTTTGGCTGCTCCAGTGGATAAAGATTTTTATGACTTGGCCTTGGAAGCCTTAGAAGTCACATATCATTTCTACGGCACTCTTTTGGTTGAAACTGTCACAAATCCACCCAGATTCAAGAGGAAGGAAACCATATCAATTCTTAATAGAGGTCACATGTGGAACATGAGATATTATAATGCCTATATTTGGAAAAAGTAATCAAAACACTCATCAATAAGCTAGTCAAATATGTGGTTTAGGAATCAATTAGCTTATTCATATCACACACGTGGATCTACCATGCATTTAGCATAATATAGGCTGCCTCAGGATATGAATATGATCTATGTTCACATTGCATTAAATAAATTTATGGTTTAGTTTATATTTTCTTACATCAAACGGTGAAGGAAATTTTCAAGTAAAAATGTAATTATACCATATAATAATAAATAATTTCAAGGTGGTAATCCAGAGCAGCTAAGAGGATGAGCTTTGCGGTTCTAAGTCTGTTATGAAGCTATGAAACTTTAATCAACTTATTCAGACTCTCAAAGCTTCAAGGTTTCTTTTAAACAACTTTATTGACATACTATTTATAGAGTAGACTGCACCCGTTACAAGGGTAAACTTTGATGAGTTTTAACAGATATATACACACCTGTGCAATCAGTGAATCATATACCAACAAAACAAATGTCACAACCAAGATACAGAACATTCCCATCTCCCCCCAAAATTTCCTCATGCCTCTTTTCAATCCATCCTTCCCACTGACTCTAAACAACCACTGGCCTACTTTCAATACCTATAGATTAATCTGTATTTTCTAGAATTTTTAATAAATACATTCTTACAGTATGTATTTTTTTGGCACCAGGCTTCTTTCAGTCAGCATACGGATTTTTGAAATTCATCAGTATTATTGTGTGCATCACTGTTTATTTCCTATTGTTGAGTAGCATTCCGTTGTATGAACATAACACATTTTGTGTATCCATTAACATATTGACAGACATTTGGGTTGTTTCCAGTTTGGGGTTATTATGCTCAGTCTCAATGTTTGCATCTGTAAAATGGGAAATATATCCGAGGAATTTTGAGAAAACTATACCAAATAATATAATCAAACTGTTAACACAGGGCTGTCAGTGCATAGGTGATCAGGAGATGGGGGTTATTTGTTCAGTGAGCCAGTATGTGATACTTTAATCAGGAGATAGGAAATCAAAACAAGAAGGATGCAAATAGGATAGAATAAATCAAGAAGTCTCCCAGGAGAGTTAGGAATTGAAGTAATTATTAAATAATGAAGAGGATGTGGATTAGTGGAGAGGACAAATACAACATTCCATAAAGACATGACTCTGAAAATAATGACTCAAGTAGAAACATGGAAGGACACATAGCAAAGTCTTAACCATGATTTCCTTTGGGAGAATGGGAAGTACAAGTTGGAGTAGCAATGTGATGAGGAGGAAACCTTGTCTTGTAATTAATTTACCCACTCCATCTGTTCATTCATTCATTCATTCCCTGATATTAATGGAGAATTGTCAGGCAAACAAAGAGGCATAAGCTAGCCACTATTTCTAAGCTCTTGGAGCTCACATTCAATTTAGGGAGACAGATGAAATATAAATAAGCAAACAAAAATAATACACATTGTAAAAAGTAGCATAGACACCAAAAAAATGAGGCTGAGAGGCTGGTACTGAAAAGAACTCATTTTCTGTAAGGTAGTCATGGAAGGCCTCTTGGATGAAGTGATATTTAAGATTACTTCTAAAGGGCAAGAAAGGTTCCAAATGTGGATGTATAGGGAAGGATGCCAGAAGCAGATAAAATAATCTTTGCATTAGCAAAAATTTGGAATAAGAAAAGTTGTGATATATTTTAGATACTGAATGAATGACTTCCTGGCACTCAGTAGAGAGAGGAGGATGGGCACTAAATGATGTTGGAGCAGAGGCAGGGGTCAGATAATAGTTTTGTGTGGTACAGAAAAGCATTTTGTTTTATCTTAGGTGCTAAAGGGAGCCACCATGGGATTTCAGACATAGAATGGTATGCACGGGTTTCTATTAGTACAGTGGATGGTGAGGGAGGGCACTAGTTGAAGGAATAAAACAAGAAACTGTTCCACCCAAGGGATGGTGTAGAGAACAAGTGAGTGCAGAGGAGAAAAAACATAAATCATACAGCTTGAGTTTAATAATGCTAAACAAATTGACAGTGAAAATACAAGCTGTGAATAGAGTCAAGACATATTTTAAAAGTAATTAATAGGACTTATTGATGGAATGAATATGGGTGATGAGGAAAAGGGAGCTCAAGCCAGACTTACAGTGATATGGCTTGAGTATCTGGTTGCAAGTTGGTAGTGTTTATGGAAATGAATAAAATGGTAAAGGACATTGCCCTTGAGTGGTCAGTAATCAATGGTTTTATTGTGGGCATGCTAACTTTGAGATATTTATGAGACCACCAGGTGAGAAAGATTTTTAAAAAGACAGTTAAATATATATGCCAGAATTTCAGACTTGCAATCTGAGGTGGAGATATACATTTGAAATTCATCAGTATAAATGGTAAATATGTACATGACAATTCTTTAAATGATTTAAGAAGAGAGTGTAGAGAGTGAAGATAAGAGGGTCCAGGATTGAAATCCAAGAAGCCCAATATTTAGAGAGAGAGGAGGAAAAGCCAGCAGAAGAGGCCCAGAGGAGGGTCCAGTGAAGTGGTAAGAAACCCAGATGAAATTCTTGTCAGAAGAACTAGGAGAGATGAATATCCCAAAAGCAGATAAACAGTGAGAAGCTGACTAAGGTGGAGACAGGGAAGAACTCTTCTCGCATAGGAATCCCTAGTTACCACACAAGAACAATTTTGTGGAGATGTGGTGGAAGCCAGATTCGAGAGAGGTAATAGTGCTGGGAATGAAGAAAAGGACCCAGAGCATGCAATAATAGCCACCATGGCCATGGAAGGGAACCAGGAGCAATTGGGTAGTAGCCAGACTGGGGAGTATTACCTAGCAGGAGTGTTTCATGGGGAGGTGTGAATGCATGTTGGCATGCTGATGGAAGAGATCCAGGAAAGGGGGAAAGGCTGGTGCCACAGGTGAGAAGAGGGATAACCAAAGAAGGTAATGTCCTCAGGAAGGGGGAGGCCTTGGGAGCCAGAGTATCTGTTACTTAAAGAAGTCCCCATTATTTTCATTGTTTTTCAGGGAGCCCACACCGGGTTTTTCAAGGGAAGTCACAACAACAATGATCTGCGATCAAGAAGAAAACATACAGGCGTGTGTGGCTTTATTTATCCCTTGTAGAAACTCCAGGAAACCACCTCAGATGGATTACAAGGGTACAAACACTTTGCAAAATGTTTAAACTAGGTCATGATAATAAGAGCTAGGTAAAGAAAGAAATGGGGTTGATTTTGGAGGCAAGTGGTTTAAAGACTGTGGGATAGAAGCTACTGAAAATGAGAATAAAATTTGAGCTAAACTTTCTAGCCATCGAATCAAAAGACAAATTTAATATATTAAATAATAAGATAAAGAGTCATTAAAAGAGACTTATAAAAAATGAAGGGATACACTTAGTAGGTCAGGTTTTTAAAAAATATGAATGCTATCGAAGAACATAATGGATGTTTCCTATCAAAGTTTTACAAAACATCCAGAGATATTCTTTAAATGCCATTTCTCAAATGGATTCTCAAAAAAACCAGAAACTGAAGACACAATTTTAAACTCAATTTCCCAAATACACTTGCGTGGAGACGTAACCCTCTCCATTCAGGTATTTTTGAGAAAGACAATATGGTGGTTTAGAATGAAAAAGAAGCAAACCCCTAAGGAAAGAAGGAATGATTCATCTCCTTCCTTCCCTTGTCCCTCCTTTATCTCTCTAAAGTATCAGTTGTTTCCTACAGACAAAGGTAGGAGTGTAACATTCTGTGTGTGTGTGTGTGTGTGTGTGTGTGTGTGTGTGTGTTTTATTTGCAGGGAGTGGGGGTGGGGAGGGGTATAGAGAAACAGATAAGGGATCAAAAGTGACAGAGGGACAGGAAAGGCCTGGTCTAATCTGAGCAAAGTGAGCATGTCCCCATCACTGTGATATGCTGCGTGTCTGAATCCAGCTTCCAGTGAGCCCTGGAAGCTGGAGAAGGAGGTTTTAATTGTGTTCACCAGGCAATGAGAGAACTATGGCATTTTCTGGAGCAAGGGGATAATGAAGTAAAAATACTTCCTTGTGTTAGTCTGGCTTACTCTTCCTCTTGAGCTGGAAGGAGGAGAAAGTAGATGCAGTACGGCCACAGAGGAGACAAGAGCAGGAATACAGGAATGTCATGAAGGCCACTAGTTGGTGGTGGCTTCAATTAATGAGGGAATAAAGCTCAAGAGGTAGTTCCACGTACAGAACAGAAAACTTCATTGAATGAGCAAATTTGGTAGGTAAAAATGTAATTCTTTAGACAAAGGCATGTGTCCTGGGAGAAGCCCTTATCACAGGAAGGAAAGCTGGTTGAAGGAAAAGCAGATTACACATTTGTGTGGGAAACTTAGGCTGTTTTGTTAGTTTCTTTCCACCTTTGAAGACTTTCTAATGATCTGCTACATAAAAAAGCTGACCTTTGTGATTAAAAAAAGTTAAATAGTCCTTTCCTCATTCAATTCTGCCTTTGGTGTCACTCCCTTGAATAGCTCAAAGACAATTTAATCAGTTTTGGTTAATTAATTCAGGTTCAAAACACTAGGTGCACTTGCTGCTCCTAATTAGTAAATCAGATAGACCATGAGCTGTAGGTTCTATTCTATGTCCGGGTATATTAGAATGTACAATAATGGGTATTTACAGGCACTCGTTTGAAGCACTTGATTGCCAAGGCAGTTTCCCTTGATATAAAGGACAACTTAAAGTTAAGCTATATCTGGTCCAAATTTAATTAATTTGGGATCTTAGTTTCCCAAAGAAGGAATCAAACACATCGACCACAAAACTGATACCTGAACAGATAAAGACATGTTTTGTCTTCCCTTTTAAAATATTAGTGAGGGGCAGGTGGATGGCTCAGTTGGTTAAGCGGCTGACTCTTGATTTCATTTCAGGTCATGGTCTCAGAATTGTGAGATGAAGCCCCGAGTCAGGCTCCGCACTGGAAGTGGAGCCTGCTTAAGATTCTCTCTCTCCCTCTGCCCCTCCCCGCTTCTAGAATGAATGAATGAATGAATGAATGAATGAATGAATGAAATGCTAGTGAAATTAAGAAAACTTAAATTGGAGAACCCAAACACATCCATAGCTATTCTGGTGATGCTGATGGTGATGCTGACAATGATGATGATGATGATGATGATGATGATGACGAAGATAACAATTTTAATGATGGCAGTGCTGGTAAAGATGGATTTCAGAGTGAAAGAATATAAGATTGAGGAATCCAGCAATGTTTAACAAATTGTATTGTCAGCAGTGACTCACATTAATGGAGTCATTATCAGAAAATTGCATATAATTCCTGTTATTGCAAGTCCTCAGGATAATATGGCTGTTCTGCTAGGAGATTTAGAAGCTGCATGCCCTGTGTAATTTTAGAAATTGCTCTGATATAGTTCCTGTGGATATGGAGCTCAGAGCAGGCCTATCACACGTGCTTGGGCTCCTCAGGAGAGCACTCTGAGGAAGTCACCCCCTTGGTTGACAGTGCAGACTGACTCTTGTCCTGTAACAATAAATTCTTTCATTTATTTAGTATACCCAATCCTCTTGCCTGTATTTCACTGTGCAGAAGGAGTATATACTCATTTAATTCTAATTATGCTTTAGAAAATTGTCCCATTTCAAAATTATAATGTCAGAAATTACCTGCCACCAGGTCTTTAGGAGAATGGTCAACCCTCACAGACTTCTTTCAAATGTCAGCACCAGGCTCTCTGGCTCGGTTCATCAGACACTGGGCTATGGCGGTCTCTTAAAATCTTTTTTACTTTTTTTTTTTCTCCTTCTGAGATAGTATCTCCTTTTAGATAAATTCTGGTTGCAATATTTTACTATTTTTAATCTTCCAGGAGGGAAGCAGTAATGCCCTTCTCCCTGTCCTTCACACCGATTTGTCTTTGCTTCTCATTATACAGAGTCTGCTTAAGTCATGGTGCCTGCTGCCAGTTCTATTAAATTGCAGAAGGAACTGCCAGGTCACAATTTATGCTGCAATATCATAAAATTAACTTTCATGCAGAAATCCTTCCCCCCCTTATTCATTTTTATGCTTAAGAAATTCTGATGATTTCTGTTAGAGGGATTAGTTGTCTTTTTCTTTGGAATTGACAAATTGGGCAGAAGTTTGGTTTCAAGAGCAAAAGAAAATAGAATAAAAGCTTAATTCAAATTTTATTCCTAATGATTACAAAAGTCTTCCTGCCTTATTGCACTAGATTTAAAATAGGAATGTGTGCTATGGAATCTGTGGGGGCATGGGGGGGCACTTATATAGAAAATGACGGTCTTTTATCCAATCTTGAATCAAAGATCTCCGTCCCTAGTTCAAGTCCCCCTTTTTCTTGTTACCCCTTTGGGACCTAGCAGAAACTACTCCTTCACTACCTGGGATCTGGGGGCTGTGCTCCTACTTTTTGTTATACCCAGTGGGACCCGTACTGAACAGCATGTGCTCCTGACTATCTTCCACTCCCCTCTTCCAGCAGCCAGCAGGCTCAAAGCTAGAAATGCAACTAAGGAAATCTAGGCCTTGAACTCTATATGAACCCCATGATGTTTCCATGAATACCTGCTGGGCCAAAGCCTTTGACAGGGTTTGAGGAGTGAGATATGGTAGATTTAGGATTTTACTTCTACATGACCTTATTATCGTGCCCCTCAACAAATTATACTGACCTACCCCCTCCATTCCCCTTTCTTCTTCATCAAAATATTCTCTTCCTGGATACAGGATGTAAAAGTTAAGTTTGTTATTGTCATCAAAGGGCTTTTGGGGTAGAAAACTCTTTCCTGTATTAGAGATATCAGCAAAAACAAAGTGATACTTGTTCTTATAACCAATCATAATATTTCAAACTTAGAGTTGCTCTTCAGCTGTGAGCAAGAAAGTTACTTAATTTGACAAATTTTTGTATGGATACTCTCTGATATTACAGGACAGAGTGGAGTAGGGAAAACTAATCGAAGATGTCATCTTTGTAGTTAGCATTTATTTCTTTCTAATACAAGAAGAATGTTTTACAATGAATGATGACTATTGCAAATCTGGTATCATATTTCCATATTATATCATTCTTTTTATTTTTTTGAATGGTGTGTGAAGAATATTTACATATAAAAATATTGAGGAGAATATTGTTACAGTTGTTTTTTACACTGAAGGCTTGTCTTGGGAAGCAAAACTTCTCCTACCTGGAGTCTAACAGTGTAGCTGAGTGTGATACAATTGCTAACCTGCTTAGAAGGAAATTCTGCAATGTTATGAGACGGGCATGTAAAGTATTTATCCCATAGCAGTGAAAACCCATTGGACACTAATAATATGACTATTGTCATTAGAATATCACATTTAGCCAATCTCTGCTGAGGTTCTATTTCTGATCATGTGCAAAAGAAAAGTATTTAAGGTAGGTAGGCGGTACGGGGAGCAAGCCTGAGGGGAGGTTGATGAGTGGACAAATCCTGGCACCTACCAACTACACACATGACACCAACTTACAACAAATACAGCTAACTTGCATTATGGAGAGTTCCCAGAAAAAATTGCTTGAATCAATTATGTGCCATTCTTACCAATTACACAAACACGTCCCTGAGTTGGATTTGGATCTAACAGGGTCTCCAAAAACACAACTTCTACTGGGTAGCATGACTGATGCTATTGAAAACAGTAGTAGGTAATATCTCATTAATTTAACTAAGTGTTTCTGAACAGGTTCCAAATCTGGTGTGAATTAGAAAGACTCTATTGCAGTTTCAAGCCAGAAAATAAATATGTTTTCTGCCAAATGCACTTAAATAGTTAGTGAATTGCCAGTCATTTAAATCATAGGTCTAGGCTAAATTTATCCATCCCTTTAATACAATGAAGCTAGCATGGCTACCTGAAAGCATATTGAAGAAGCAATGTGAGCCTTTCTTATATTTACCACCATTGTGTTGCAGCCACAGGCTCCAACTGTGTCATCTTAGGACAAGGGAGGAGACATGACTAAATGCATGCTGAGCTCATTCTCAATCCTAGATAATAATTGCTCATTACACAAAGAATGTGGCATTACCTGACCTCCACAGGTACATGTTGGCAATTCAAGTAGATTATAAGCTTAAATCTAGACCACACAAGTAAATATGGTTGTATGTGTCTGTATCTCACAGTGTCTTAGTCTTGACTAGTTACTTGTCTTTCACCCATAATGCTTTTCCTTTTCTTGCACATAGGTCCTTTTCCATGCTGTTCCTATGGCTCAGAATGGCTGCTTTTCCCTTTTCTCCAGTCGAAAATCTCATTAATTTTTTAAGCTTTACATAAATATTTGTTGTTTCATGCAACTTTTCAGATACCCCTGGCCCATTAAATTGTTCTTAATTAGCAAGTCCCACAGCCCATTGTATGTACCTCTCCTGGAGAACACCATTCATTCTGCTTTGTACCAAAATTACTTTTTTTCTTTTTACACATTTACTCCCTTAAATACACAGTCAGCCGATAGAATGCAAGGTCTAGAACTTATTCATCTTTTGTATTTTAGCCAGCACCAAGCATAATGACATGCATATCCTAAATCCAAATTACATGCTCATTGGAATTAAACTGTGTTAAGCTCTGGTTATTTTCCCTGTGAAGAAAGAACATTAATGAATCTGTTAAAGAATTTTGCAATCTCAGGACTTGCAACACCGGGAATTGCTACTTAAATACAAGTTCTACCTAAATCATAGTCATTGAGGACAAAAGTGTGTTTCTTCAGCCTGATTGACCAAAGCGAAATGCATGACTTGTGAACATACAAACACACTGTCATGTATTGGGGACACTTATTTTAAAACTCATTTTAAACATTAACTCAGAGACTAGATAGGCCAATAGAAACCAAGTCTGAATTTACTCATTATGGCTTTGGTAAATGTCCTGGGTGGCCTCAGGCAATTCATGTTTTGTCTTTGGACTTCAATTTCCTAGAATGATTTCTTTTTCTGACATTATTATAATGCCTTGTTTCACATAATCAAAACAGTAGAAAGAGCCTAAACCAGATGAAGAAATACGCATTTTGTCTCATTTCACCCAGAGGCAGAGTGTGTGATCTGGGATAAGCCCCTTGTCCTTTTTAGGATGCTCTGCCATGTGGGGTTATTAAACTAACTAGGTTACTCGATGGTATCAATGTACCCATTGCTCATTATAGGTCGAGCTTTTAGTTTCTGATGGCCAAATGATTCAAACAAAGAGACTAATTCCCTGGATGGCTAGGATATGTTGTTTTCTTTCTTGAGAGAATATATATCTATTTATTTATTTATTTATTTATTTATTTTAAAGTTTTTAAAAAGTAGGCTTCTTTCATGGTCCTGGCCCATTGTGAACAATGACTGACCTCACCAGCATGTTATTCAGGACACACTTTGTGATAGTTTGTTGTATGTGTCAACTTGGTAGGGCCAACATGTACTCAGATGAAGCATTCTTTCTGGGTGCATCTGTAAGGGTGTTTCTGGATGAGGTTAGCATTTGGATGTGGGCTCTATAGAGTAGATTACCCTCCCCAGTGTGGATGAGTAACCAATCCCTTGAGGGCCCCAATAGAAGGAAGAATTTGCCTTTTTTGCTTCCTACCTGCCTGCTTGAGCTGGGACATCTGTCTTCTCTACTTGGACTGAGATTTATAACAGTTCTCCTTGTTCTCAGGCCTTCGGACTTAGACCAGAATTGCACCATCAGAATTCCTGACTCTCCAGCTTGCAGAAGGTAGATCATTCATGTCACTTCTCAACCTCCATATTTGCGCAAGGCAATTCCTCCATAGGATATATATATACACACATACATATATATATATATTATTTCCATCCTATTGGTACTCAATCCTATTGATGCTCAATAAGATATATAAACACATATCCTATTGGTACTGTTTCTCTGGAAAACCATAACACATACTGAGACATTGTTTAAGAGTTGAATTTTCCAAATAGGACTCAGTTGGGAAAATTTCAGCTTATTAGAACCACAGACATAGGCCACTGATCCCTCTGCCTGCTCTTTCAATACCTCCTTCTCATTCATACGCACAGTCACATGAATGAATGCCTGCTCTTATAATCTACCATTGCTAGTCACTTATTCACCAAAAGAATGATCCCTTTTTATCCCTCAGCACTTCTACCTCAAAACATATAACTCCTTCACGCCTTTCTCCATAAAAACTACTGGGTTTTAGAGTAGAAAATCCTCCTGTCTTTTGCAAAAATCAGAGAGCTGATTTCAAACAGCATAACAGCGATTTCATTTCATTAATTAATTCATCAATGGGAAAAATCTTGTCATTTTAACTTGTCTCTGAGATTCTAATCAAAGCCTAATTAGCATAAACATTTCAACATGTGTCCTATATTAGCAGCAGGCATCAGAAAATGAAGACTTCCAGCCTGGAGGGGTAAGGAGGCAGAAAAGGTCATCCTTGTAGCCAAATGGATATGTTTTTGTTAAAAATGAGCATCCAAGAAAATGTTACAATTTGATGAAACTAGCAGCAACTCTTTGTGTGGGCCTGATGAATCAGTAGATTTGCAAACTTTTTACTCCATTAGCAGGGAAAACTTTGTAATAGTCAGACCTGTTCAAAGATGGGAGGTACTCTAGGGAAAGTGAGATTCCTGCCATGGAAAGTACTTATAAACTAGACTAAGAGGTTGGGGCAAGGCTGATAATCCCTTTGGAGCACTGTAGTGGATACAGATGACAGTTGGAGAAGAGAGAGTAAGCGGTGTTTGAGTAACCTTCCCAAGGTCACTTGGCCAGTAGCAAAACTCAAGGAAAAGTCAAGAGGGTCTATGTAGTTCAACTACCTTGCTTTATCTTCCCATATAAAGGCTCTAGGGGTATGAATGAAACTTTGCAGACTTGAAGTAGGTTAGATAATTAACAGCTTGCCTCAAAGGCAATGCAGACTTGCAAGAATATTAAATAGATTGGATATCCAGGAAGAGTAGAAGATTGGAGAATAATGCTCACCCAGAGAGAAGGGCCTATATGCACACTTCCTAATTTTATCAAGACCCCGCCTAGGCTTCTGGATGCCATTATCACAAAATGCCAAACAGTCTGACAGTTAGCAAAGGCACATGAGAGGTGCAATTCTCCAACGTCAGCAGGCAGCCCAGCTCTGCCTCTTCAAGGTAAAACTGAAGGAATGATGGACATTTGGCTCCAGGCTTGGCCCTGCATTTGTAACAATGGTGTCAGGACTCCTTTCCTTTCCTTCACTTCCTGGTCATCCCATTTCTCTTGTGGCTTTAGATAAGTCTGAAAGAAAAATTCTCCCCTTGTTCAGCATCTCCCCAGCTTGGGCTGTGGCTACCAACTTCACAGTTTTTCCTCAGAGCAATGACAGGTTACCTTAGTTTCATTTCTGAGTTTGATGCCCTCAATTGCTGCCCATTTCATATCTATGTCAATGCAGAATTGTCTATTTTTATTTGAAGTTTTTAGAAACATGGAAGAGAACCCTCGGCCTTTTCCTTCAAATAACTGCTCCGACAGCTTTATGGATGGCTAGTTTCTTTCTGACCTCCCTGAGAGGTCCCATCAGCTCTAACCCAGTTTCCTCTAAATTCTATATTCCCGGCTCTGAGACAGCAGCAGACGGTTGTATCTTGTTCCACAATCCATAATTCTCAGCTTCAAAGTTCAGTGCCATATAAGATCGCACACTGTTGGATAACCTTTTGTACCAGCCCTTCAGCAATAATTAAATCCCACTCATTCCATGATGCCTGGAGAAAACCTAGGCACTCTGCTTGTTTTCAAGTGCAAAAATGAAGCAAAACAAAACAAAATACAAAAACAAAGAAAAATGACACAAGGATCTGAGGCTTCCTCTTCATTAACCATTGTCTCAGCAAAATCAGGAAACAGAAAGGAGCCTCCAGGTGAGAGGTAAGGAGATGGCAGAGCTGAGGGGGATATGTCACAGTCCTTTGGGAGACTTGGGCTAGAACAGAACTGTGAGCGGAATCTTAGTCTGTTGGTAGTAAGCACATAAATCCTTTCAAAACCTGAAGTAGGCCTGGCTAGTCAGAACCAGGTAGGTTGTGTGGGGTAATCAGTGATGGCGCTTCTGTTCCTGTTAAGGAACAGACAGGACTTACTGAGCTATTAGTGTGCTCAGCAGGTCATTGTCACACCTATGATACTCTGAACACCAACTGTGTGATTTACTTACATGACATTTGATATTTATTGCATGCTTGGATCTATTTCTGTTTTACAAATAAAGAAACAGACTGAGAGGTTTTAAGCGACTTATCCAAAATTTGTGAAGAGTGGAGCTAGGATTTGAACCTCGTTCTTTATAGGAAAATCTATGCTATTTCTGCTATGCCACGTTATGGCCCCCTACCTAAGGATCCATCCTGTCAGCTTCTGTGTTGAGCACCTACCATCACGGGAAAACACCACTCAGTGGTTTTGCCAAACAATGGCTAATACCTACTTCTGTGAAGTTTACTAAAGCTCAGGGGACCAGACATCACTGTTGTTCCCAACTCCCATTATGGCCATCTCTGTAACCACCACAGAGAGGGGTTCTGGGAAATAAAAGTCACAGACCTTGCCCTCAGGATCTTAGAATCAAGTTGGGATGGCAAAGATTCATTGAGAACACAACACCTCAAGACAAAGAGATTAACATAAGAGATGTCAGATGAGTAACTGCAAATTCTTGGATGAGTGCCCAAGAGAAGGAGAACAGTCTGAGTTAGAGGTTGGAATGTCCAGAGAATGAAGCAGGGATGAGGAAATCTTTGCACAAGTCTCCGAAATCTTTGCATGGGTCTCTGGAGAGACAGAGAGAAAGTCGTAAGACCTTCAAAATATGAAGAGCCACAGGGGTAAGATTGAAGAAGTTGAAAAAAAAATGGTGTTTGCAAGGGACAACGAGTAATTTCCTTTGGCTGAAAGATTGCTAATGCCTTAGGACTAGTGAAAAAAGTAAAAGAAGTAATAATCTCCCCAAATCAGAGGTCTCATCAGTCCTTCAGTAAAAAGAATTTAACAGGTGCCCCAAGAGTATGTACATTTGTTCATTTCAAAATTATACACATGCATTGCTATCCAAATGGACTATTTTGGAAAATATATATTAGGATATTTTAAAGGATGACATAAGTATAAATTATTTTGTCCATTGAATGGATTTTTGGGAGTATACATGTTCTATTTTAGAGCTAAATTCCAGCCTCATCCTTTCTTTTATTTTCCTCAGCTTTACTGAGGCATAATTGACAAAATTTTCTATTTTTATATATTTAGCCATATATTTTTAAGGTGTACAAAGTGATGTTTTGTGAAATAATTACCAACGGCAAGCTAATTAACATATCACCTCACATAGTTACCTTTTTGTGTGTGTATATGGTGAGAATACTTCAGATTTACTCTCTGCAAATTTCAAGTACATAATACAGTATAATTAACTGTAGTCACCATGCTGTGCATTAGCTCTCTAAAACTTACACATCCTATATAACTAATATTTTGTATCCTTGGACCAACATCTCCCAGTTGCCCCCACCCCTCAGTCCCTGGCAACCACCATTCTACTCTCGGCTATTATGAGTTTGACTTTAAAATTCCACATATAAGTGAGATCACATAGTATTTGTCTCCAGTATTTGTCATGTAGTATTTGGCTTATTTCAATTAGCCTATGTCCTCCAGGTTCATCAATGTGGTGGCAAATGGCAAGATTTCCTTTTTTATAGCAGAATAATGTTCCTTGATATATATATAGATATAGATACAGGTATATGCAATGTGATATATATCAATGTTTCTTTATATATATTATATATATAATTGTATGTAATGTATATAATAATGTTATATAATATTACATAATATTTGTAAGTTTCCTTTATATATAGATAGATACCTGTATCTATATATAGTGATAATATGATATATAGATATATCACATTTTCTTTATCCATTCGTCCATGGACAGGAACTTAGATTGTTTCCATATCTTGGCCATTGTGAATAATGCTGCAGCAAACATGGAAATATGGATATCTGTTCAAGAATCTGATTTCCTTTGACTATGTACCCAGAGTGGGATTACTGATTCATACGGTAGTTCTATTTTTTAATTATTGGTTTGCAAATGGCCATACCAATTTACATTGAACAATGTACCAACAGTGTACAAGGGGTCCCTTTTCCCCACATCCTCACCAACTCTGGTGATCTTTTGTCCTTTTGTTAATAGCCATTCTACAGGTTTTGAATTGCATTCCCCTGATAATTAGTGCTGTGAACATTTTTTTTGTCCATCTGTTTATCTTCCTTTGGGTAATGTTTATTCAAAGTCCTTTGCCCATTTTTTTTTTTAAAGATTTACTTATTTGAGAGAGAGAGAGCACAAATTGGGGGGAGGACCAGTGGCAGAGAAGCAGAGAGAATCTCAAGCAGACTCCCCACTGAGCATGGAGCCCAGTGAGGAGCTAGATTTCAGGACCCTGAGATCATGACCTGAGCTGAAACTAAGAGTCGGATGCTTAACAACTGAGACACCCGGGCGCCCCATCCTTTGCCCATTTTTAAATCAGGATTTTTATTTACTGATTTTTGTTCCTGAGTTTTTTGAGTTTCTAATATATTTTGGATGTTAATTCCTTATCATATATGCGGTTTACAAATATCTTCTCCTACTCCATAGGTTATCTCTGCACTCTATTGATTGTGCCTTTTGTTGTGCAGAAGCTTTTTAGTTTTGGGGCACCTGAGTGGCTCAGTCAGTTGAGTGTCTGACTCTTGGTCTCAAGTCAGGTCATGATCTAGAGGTAGTAAGAAAGAGCCCCATGTCAGCTGTATGCTCAGCAGAGAGTTTTCTTGGGATTCTTTCCCTCTTCCTCTCGCTTCCCCACTCCCCACTCACATGCATGCTCTCTCTAAAATAAATAAATAAATAAAATAAAAGAAGCTTTTTAGTTTTATTCAAATTTGTATATTTTTGCTTTTGCTATCTGTGCTTTTATATAAAACAAAATCATTTCCCAGACCAATGTCAAGAAGCTTTTTCTTCTCTACTATCATCTAGCAGTTTTAGTTTCAGATCTTATATTTAAGTCGTTAATCCATTTTCAGTTGATTTTGTATATAGTGTGTAAACTGTATAAGAATCCAATTCATTCTTCTGCATATAGATATCCAGTTTTCTTGACACCATTTATTGAGGAGATTAGCCTTCCCCATTGTATGTTCTTGGCACCCTTGTCGAAGATTAGTTGACCATAATCTGTGGATTTATTTCTGGGCTCTCTATCCTGTTCCATTGGTCTATGTAATATAATTTTAAAATTACCAAGTGTGATACCTCTATTGTTCTTCTTTCTCAGGATTGCTTTGTCTATTCGGGGTTTTTGTGGTTCCATATGAATTTTAGGATTTTTTTTCCATTTCTGTGAAAAAAACCATTGGAATTTTTGATAGGTATTACATTGAATCTCTTGATCACTTTAGGTAGTATAAACATTTTTTTAAAGTTTTATTTATTTATCTTGGGGAGGGGCAGGAGGGGTAGAGAGAGAGGGAGAGAGAAACCCAGGCAGACACTGGGCTGAGCACAGAGGCACAGAGCCTGATGAGGGGCTTGATCTCATGACCCTGAGATCACTACCTGAGCAGAAATCAAGAGTCAGATGCTTAACTAACTGTGCCACCCAGGCACCCCAGTACAAACATTTTAATAATATAAATTCTTACAACTCATGAACAGGGATATCTTTCCATTTATTTGTGTCTTCTTCAACTTTTTTTTAAAAGATTTTATTTATTTATTTGACAGAGAGAGACACAGCGAGAGAGGGAACGCAAGTAGGGGGAGCGGGAGAGGGAGAAGCAGGCTTCCCGCGGAGCAGGGAGCCCAATGCGGGACTCGATCCCAGGATCCTGGGATCATGACCTGAGCCAAAGGCAGTCGCTTAACCAACTGAGCCACCCAGGCGCCCCATTCTTCAACTTCTTTTATCATTGTTTTATAATATTCAGTGTACAGATCATTCACCTCTTTGGAGGTTAAAGTATTCCTATTTATTCTTTTTGTTGCTATTATAAATAAAATTGTTTTCTTAATTTTTTTTCAGATAATTTCTTGTTAGTGCACAGAAACTTAACTGATTTTTGTATACTGATTTTGTATCCTGCAACTTTACTGAATTTATTTAACAGGTTTTTTTGTGAAGTCTTTTAGGGTTTCATTTCATCTGCAAACAGATAAAATTTTACTTCTTCATTTCTGATTTGGATAACTTTTATTTCTTTTTCTTGCCTAATTCCTCTGGCTAAAACTTCCAGTACTATATTGAATAGAAGAGATAGGCATAGGCATCCTTGTCTTTTTTCCTGATCTTAGAGGAAAAGCATTCAGCGTTTCATTGTTGGGTATGATATTAGCTGAGGAATTATCATATACGGCCTTTATTACATTGAGGCACATTCCCCTTTTATACCGAATTTTTTGAGAGGCTTTTTATCATGAGTAGATGTTGAATTTTCTCTAATGTATTTTATGCAACTATTGAGATAATTATATGATTTTTATCCTTCATTCTGTTAATGTGATGTATCAAATTTATTGATTTGTGTATGCTAAACCATCCTTGCATCCCAGGAATAAATCCAACTTGATCATTGGTGTATGATCCTTTTACTGTGCTATTAAATTCAGTTTCCAAAAACTAAATAAATAAATTCAGTTTGCAGGTATTTGTTGAAGATTTTTGCATCTATATTATCAGGTATATTGGCCTGATAATTTTCTTTTCTTGATAATGTGTCAGGATAATGTTGGCCTCATATAATAAGTTCAAGAGTACTCCCCCTCTTTGATATTTTGGAAGAGTCTGGAAAAGATTGGCATTAATTCTTCCTTAAATGTTTGGTTAAATTCAGCAGAGAAGCCATCTGGTCCTGGACCTTTTTTGTTGGGAGATTTTTGATTACTGATTAAATCTCATTACTTGTTATTTTTCTGTGCAGATTTTCTATTTCTTCACAATTCAGTCTTGGTAGGTTGTATGTTTCTAGGAATGTATCCATTTCTTCTAGGTTATCCAATTTGTTGATGTACAATCGTTCACAGTAGTCTTGTATGATCCTTTGATTTCTATGGTATCAGTTATAATGTGTTTTCTTTCAATTATAATTTTATTTGGATCTTTGCTCCTTTTTTTGGTTTAGCTCCAAGCTAAAGCTTGGCCAATCACCCTTCTGAAAAAAAATCCTCAGTTTCATTGATTTTTTTTTTATTATATTTCTGAGTCTATTTCATTTATTTCTGCTCTAGTATTTATTATTTCCTTTCCTCTGCTAACTTTGTTCTTAGTTTGTCCTTCTTCTTCTAGTCCTTGAGATATAAAGTTAGATCATTTATTTGAGCTCTTTTTTCTTAATATAGGCATTTATCACTATTACCCTCCCTCTTAGAACTGTTTTTGCTGCTTCCCATAGTTTTGTTATGTTGTGTTTCCATTTTCATTTGTTTCAAGGTATTTTTTACTTCACTTTTGATTTCTGCTTTGACTCGTGGGTTGTTCAGGAATGTGTTGTTTAATTGGCACATATTTGTAAATTTGCCAATTTTCCTACAGTTACTGATGTCTAGTTTCATACCATTGTGGTCAGAAAACATATTTGATATGATTTCAATATCTTTAAATTTGTTAAGACTTGCTTTAGGTCTCTTCTTTTAATGCAACTGAGTTTTACAAGGGCAGAGAACTTGTCAAACATGAATTAATAATTTCCCCCACATATAGCTAAATGTTATTTGGAAAGCTTGAGTTTATTAAAAATTTTGTGTGATTGGGAATCTTTAACCCTGTAGGTAGAGATGAGTAAAAAATAAATGTAGATGGCAGCAAGGAATTACTCCATGAGGCCAATAGTCAAAGTTTAAGAACCGGCAAAAACAAAAAACAAACAAACAAACAAAAAAACACTGGCAATAGAAGATATGCCCCTGGTGATATGAGAGGGGAGAGCCTCCCTAAACAAAGTGAGCACATCACTATCCAACAAAGCCACCATCACCAGGGAAGCTGCAAATCCCAGGGTCTGTGGGGTTTCTACACTAAATCATATATTTCACAAGGGAACAAAAAAGAAGCCAGACTGACTCAGGAGACAGCTTCCTGCAGCAATAGGCAGGGGATTTTACTACAGATCAGAAGAAATAACTGTCTTAGATGATAACTCTGAGCCCCCAATGAATCAGATAAAGCACCCTGGGAGGTCAAATAGATGACCTTGATCTAGGTACATCTTAGAAAAACCCAATTAATTGGAAAATGAACATGGTTGTGTGCACATACCTGAATACTTATAAGTAGTAGAGGTTTCAGTAGGAGAAACAGAAAAGTATTAAAATCTTATATAATGATACTCAGCATAATATAAACCACAAAGTTCATATTAACTTGGATGAGAACATACAGTTCTTTTGCAGACATTCTTAGCTTCACAATGATTAAAATCATTAGGTATTCTTGTTTTTATATATTAAATTTGGATTTTCTTTGTTTTTGTGAAAGACTAATTCAGAACATTTTCTCAATATTTTGTTTCTACAAGCATTACAACTTGTGACTGTTAGATACAACTCTCATTTAGACTATTAACAAAAACTCTTCCCTGGTCTCTGTTTCCATACTTGCCCCTTAAAACGATTCAAAGGTTGCTCTTAAGAGTCAGGGCCAATTTATCCAAAAAGCACATAGGTAAAATGCTTAGGGTTCACAAAATTTTAGGGACCCATGGAAATGGTTTAATTTCCTTTGAAATCAGAATTTTTAAAAATGAACTTTTAGGTCAAAGAGAAGTTCTTAATGTTTGGTATTAGTATGTTCACTCATATCAAGGCAGTCAATTTTAATGAATTTTTTAAAAATTACTTTTTAGTGGTGGAAGATGCCCATGAAGGCAAAAGTGCCTAAGGCCCAAGAAAATCATAATGCTGTCCTGTTGATATGGTATATTTCTGAAAGCAAAATGCTATCTGTGCCACTCTTCTGTTCTGAGGCCTTAGGGCTTTATTTGCTGGTAGTGTAAGAGAAGACAAATACAACATATCCTAGAAGCTGGCTCCTGTCAGACATTTTAAGTAGCATCTCATTCTATCATAACCCCATCCCAACTTGGGTATCGGTCGTACTGCTGCACTCCCTATTGCCTTCCCCTAACACATCATCCCCTCTTTTCTCCTCTAGATGTTTCCCTCAATAAATGGCACATACCTCTTTCTGGATGCCATTAGTACCCAGATAATATGGACAGAGAGGGTATTTACCAATTTTTCTAGTCAAAGGAAAAATTTCTCTCTTCATATTTACCCAAGTCTTGCCTCTATGCAAATCCCACAGAAAATGCCATCTCCTCTGAGAAGCCTCCCCAGACTCCCTTCCATTGCATGATCTTTATATCTGTAGTATTGTTTTGCCGTCCTCTTTATGAATTCTTAGATTGCACAGTGCTCGATCATTCTCATCACTAATTTAACATTGAGCAGATGTCCTTCTTTCCCCAGTATAAGAGTCAGCGGTACATTCCCCCACCTGGACTGGAGCTCTCAGAGGGCAGGGTGGCACATTCTTTTTCAACTATCCCCCTATTTAGCCCACCACGGTGTCTTAATAGCTTCATTCGTTGTAAATGCTCAATATGGCCCTTGGTGTTGAATGCAACATAGACAATATTTGCAGCGTTTTCATCATTAGTACCCACCTACAGCTCCTTTACTGAATGAAGAAGCAATGACTTTGTGGCAAGAACAATGTCTTCTCATCTCTGACAGTTCTAGCACTTCTGTCCACATTTTAATAGACCATTGGACTGAGAGTCAAGAGCCCACGTTTCTACTCTGGGTTTAGTCTGAAACTAGCTACACCTCATACGTTATTTCATTCCTCTGGTTTCTTTCCTTGCCTGTAGACACAAAGCATGGACAGTAATTGATCATAGAGAACTTCTAGTTCTGGCATTCTCCAATTTATGACCCAGTGACACTGGTTCTAGGATGATCAAAAACAAATGAGAAACAAATTGCTAAGGGCCTCCAGGAGATATAAGAAGGGAATACATGCCATATGCCTGCTGAGGACTCTTTGCACGGGCAAGCGGGTAGTGATGTGAGCCTTCATGTGCAGTCCACAAACCATGGTAAGGTCTCATCATTTGATAAAGCTCACCTTACCTCTCAGCGTGCCTAGTCCTTAAGTTATTATTTTTACTTTCAAGCATAAGGAACATGGGTTCCAGGATCAGTATAAGAAGACACTAAATGAAATAAATAAATAAAAGCAATAGTTTTCCATTTTCTTACAAAGATAGACACGGGCCTTACTAAAACTCATGCACAGTACATGGAAATAACCACCAGGCCAGTAAAAGGGACTGTCAAACAGTCTCTTTTTTTGCTTGCTTTAAATCTGTATTTTATTTGGATTTTGGAGATTTTCCTTGTTCTCTTCTTTTTGCTTCAGTAACAACAAAAGAGAGACAGCTGGAGAACCCCAGGGAATAAAACATTTTAGAAGAATGTTCTCTAGTAAGTCCCCCAGAGCAGAAATTTGTATGGTTAATCTTTTAGGGAATCTTGTGGTTTCCTGAGCTTGCCCTGTTTTCATTCACATTTTCCAAACATTCACGATCAATCCAACTTCACCAAGCCAAGATAACACAGATCCCATGGGCTTGTTGCCTTAATTTTCTAACCAAGGAAAAATCCTGGGCTGCCATCCGTAGTCATGGGTTTCTAAGACTAAAGCTAATGATGCCCTGATTTATCCATAATCTTTGTTCTTGCTTTCTTGAGAGTTATAAATATTGTATGGCAGACAAGGCTGACCTAGAGTCACTAACAGCCTTAAATTGCAACCAAACCTATAAGTGTAGTCTCTTCAACCACTTTCTACCTGAATTCCAACTAGGAAATGATTATTTAGTACCCACTATAGGTCAGATCTTTACTATTCATTTTACATTCACTTAATATATCTCACCTAATATATAAAACCAGCCTACAGAATAATTGATAATTTCATCGTTTTAAAGGTGAAAAAGCTGAATACCAGAGAAATGACCTGTTTGTAATCATATCGCTAGGAGGAGGAAGAGCAGGGCCATCAGTATCCCTATTGAGACCATATAACATCCTATTCACAGGTACTTCTATGCGATATAATTGCCACTTTTATGGCTGCCTCCCACACTAGACTATGAGCTCCTAGATAGTGGAATCATATGTTTTCTTCTTTGCACCTACAGTGGCTTACACAGGGCCTTTCATGGAACTGCTACTATTTGTTTTAGTCTCTGTGTGGACTTGTGAAGGGAGAGACGGGAGCGCTGTGGTAGTCAAAGCTGGCTTCCTGGCTGTGTAAGGAGAGGTGGTGTAAATGTGAATGGGGTTCCACTGGCTGAGTTAAGCTGCCCAACATTCCCATAAGGGGAAGATTGCGGGGGCAAAGGCATCAGGGGACTGAAGGGATGTAATATGACTGTGTGTAAACTGGAATGGTGCCATTAGCCAATACTGGATATAAGAAATGAGAAACTACTGACTGATGGGATTAGCCTGGGCTCAGAAGCACTACCTCTTTGAATGTGTAGGTTCTGGTCTTACAATTTCTCAAGCTTGCCCAAGGGCAATGATTGGTCTCACCCACACACGTTCTCCTATTTTCCATTTCCACTAAAGAGACAAAGCTTAACTTTAAGGTGAGCTCTTTGCCTTTGATATTCTGACAAGAAATGTACATTGCTGTTTGCCAAACCTCCCCCACTGACCTGCCCTTATTCTTAGAAGGAAATGAGAAGGAAACAGAGGAAGTTAGGAGGGGGCTGATTTCTGGCACAGCCACTCATTTAGAAAAGTCATTTCAAATTGCACTAGGTGCTTCAATTGCCCTATTTTCCTGAAATTAATTCTAAATTTTATGGGTACAATTTGTTTCCCTTAAGTCTCTAATTATGCTTTTAACATTCAATCTTTCACACTCTAGCCATTAGTGACTTAATATGGTGTTATCAGGAGATAGAGTGGAGTTAGGAGTGTGGGTGGGAATTATAAGAGCAGAAGTTGCACCTGTGCTTGTGAGGGTTTGAAATTGATGTCCCCTGGAGGAAAGCTAAAAGAAAAATCTAATAAGTCACCAAAATAGACTAAAGTCTGCAAATTAGTATTTAAGGTATTAGGACAAGGGGCTGGGAAGGGCTTGAGAGGCAGTCACAAAGTTCCATTTAAACAGGGTGTGGGATTTCAGATCAAATGAGAAGAATCACAGAAAATGCAGATATCATCAGACAGCAAGGCATGCACAAGGTATAAAATTCTAAGGCTGGAGCAGAACTTTCAAGGACATAAAAAACTAAGGAAGGAGACAGGTAAGAAGCAGCTCAGAGACATGACAAAAAGTTTGAAAGTTGAATCATTGAATAGCTGGGAACAGCCTGTAGGAGGAAGGAGACAGAAGATAATCAGTAAAGCAGAATTATCATTTCTTAAATGAATCATCAATACGCATCGACTGAGCAGCCACAGTTCTTCTTCTAGTTCTTAAAATAGGATGGCTACCAGATGACCTCTGTACCTTAACACCTGCCTCCCCAAATAAACGTATTTCCTATTCCTGCTGACAAAATCTGCTCCATGGTTCTGATGAAAGTATGCGATTTAAACCATTAAATGTTGTAAAACTTTAGGAACAGAGATCAAGGGGGGCAGATGCAGGCATGGATGGCTTCATGAGGTGTTCAAACAGAGAAGCAGAAGACCCAGACTACACTATAAAGAGCTCACAGTTTGAGAAACTGAGGAGGAATTTAAAAAGACTCAGCTTTCAGGAAACTCACAGATTAAAGATGCCAGCATTTGGGAAGACCAAAGTCCTACCAGGAGGACCTTGGAAAAGAGGCAAAGGAGAAACTCAGCCAGTCATAGGCATTCACCTCTTGAAGTCTGGGAGCAGAAAAATAGGAGATATTGTCTCTGTAATCAACAAAGTGAACCACTGACGCAGGCAGAAGAGGGAATGGTCCCTGGTGGGAAAGAAGAGAATCATACCCATAAGACAACAGTAAGTTGTTTGGAATAGAAAAATTCCACATCAAAAAATACACTCTGTAAAAACTTAGAGAAATAAAAAAATCACTGGATCTTGGTATGTCCAGTGAAATCTCCTCAGATGAGAGAAGTTCCTAGCTAGAATAGAAGGATGAACAGATGCTGGAGAAAGAGGAAAATTAAAACTCTGAGTAAGGAGAATGACCTGAGAAAAAATACAAAATAAGTCAGAGGTGAGCACAGTATGGTAATAGTAAACACCACACTTGACAAATTTGCTTCATGCCCTGAAGACAGTGAAGATACAGTTGGAGAAGGGTGACAAGACCAACTTAATGTGGGCTTTGAATTCTATATTAAAAATGCTAGACTTCATACAACCAAACAAGTAGATAATCTGAGAATTTCTGAGCAGAAATTAAGATTTTTTTTTAAAACGTTCTAGTTTTTTGCATATGATTTCGATCATGGCTTTTCACCCTAAGACCCTGACAGTTTTCTGAGGTGGCGATGATAACAGCAGAGGAAATATTTTCTAAAGTTTGAGAGTCCTAAGTGGTGTACATTTTAGGAAATGTACACATACATTTGAGGAAAGCATGGACCAATTGGCCAACCAAAGCTCAAACATTAAGATCCCCTCATGTGTTATCCACACAAAAATGCTCTCTGTACAGACGTCTCCTAGATGGACAAATAGGTACCATCCATTCTATTGTGCCATCCATAAAATGTGTGCCAACCTAATAGGTTTGCCATTTAAATAAGTGTTACATCTGCACAGGTATGCCACCTACAAAGTTGTATCATTGACATAGGTGCACAACAGTTAGCTAACCTGTAGTATAAGTAGGCACCTCTAACTCCTTTCTTTCTAGCATCTTTCCACACAGAATGCTCTCCAAGAAAGCAAAGTATATAAAAATTCTCATCCATAACATGACACACTAAAGGTGAGGAGCCATGCATTTTTGTTTGGCACCAATCACATTTTCTTTTTGACTCATCTTTCAAGTCCTTAAATGAAGAGAAATAATATTTCCTTCTAAGAATCTCACATTCTAAACCTTTATTCTAAACAAACTACAGAAATCACTAACATAAATAATAAAAACAAAGAAACAAAGCAGTAAGCTTAACAAGTATATATTTCAATAGATTTGCATCAACATCTGTGCATACTTAAGAAAAAAGCACTAAATACCAAAAAGAAAGAAGGATAATCTTCCCATTTTACCTCTTACTTATCCTCTCTCCCCCTGAATAAGAAACAAATATAACTCAAGATTCACACTCTGGGAAAAAAAATTTTTTTCTGTAATTCAAAGACGAACTTGAGTATGGCCTCAGAGAATTCAGAACTGATGCCATGTTAATCCTTTAATAAACTGGACTTGGAAATAACTGATATCAAGGAAAACTCAATCAAAACCAAAGTTTTATCTTTCTTCAAAAACGGGACAGTTGAGAATTGAATGTGATGTCCTGGAAAAATCGAAGAAGAAGAAAACATCAAACCAGTTTGTTCTTGAAAACAAGGCAACAAGAAATTGATGGCATTTTCACCTGTGGGTTTACTACAAAAGATCCTGGGCTTAGAAACCATGTCACTTGGCTCTTTTAAAGTCCACCAAAGAGATAGAGACAGAGAACAAGAAACCATGGTGGCACCATTTCTGGAGTAATTTTGAAGCAGAATCTATAGAGGTTCTGGAACCAACCACTATTTGTTCTCTGAATAGGCAAAAGTTTTCCACCCAAACCACCCACAGTGCTTAGTTTCTCTTCTCTCAATTTCTCTTCCCATGGAGGCAGAAGAGGGAGAGCAAGGAATGGAAATGGGGAAAAGAGAGACTCTGCCTCCTCCTTCTCGTATCCTGCTTAGTCATATCTTTTATGAAGACACAAAAATGGCTTGCCATCCCATCTCTTTTCAAGACATTAAAGATAGGTAAAGTTAAACAGCGATGCCACCCTCTAAGGAACTGGAAAGGGCTTACCATTTGCATAATTTTGTCACATTCCCAAGTAATTTTAACAAAACAAAACATCTAGGTATTGTGCTAAATTCTGTCTTAGGCTTTCTTTATAAAATGAATTAGAATAGGGCCAAGGCTAGTTCAGTTTTATGACATCATTCTCTTTCAGTTTAATGATAGCCTAATTTATTGAATATGAAAAAGTGTGAAATTTAGCAAAACTCATACTTGCTCACCTATGCTGCAGCCCATGAAGTATGTTATGCATATGAATGACATATATCTGTCATGTGAATCCTACATGACTACATGTACAGCATTTTAACAACTTCAGGCAAGAGGAAAAAGGACTGTGAGGGAATCCAGAGATTCTGATATGTAATAGCACAAAGAATGAAACACCCTCTCCTGTATCATGGAAAGTGCATTGTCAGACTAACCAAGACACCTACCAGGCTAGTGGAACCCAGAACAAAGTTTTCATCTAAAGGAACCCATCACCTGATTTGAATTTTCACATACCAAGTCCAAGATTGTTTCAAATTAATCAAGTGAACAAGGAAAACTAAGATTTTTATTGATTATTAAATGAAACACTAAATCATTCCAATGTAATAAGTAATATTATGAGAACCATGGGAACCACTATTATATGAAGATGGAAAAGATGGGAATGCTACCCTTGAAGAACTAACACTTTAATGGGAAATACTAGTTTAAATATTCCTGTGGCAAGAGCTGTGGCTCATATATGTGAATGATGCTATGCAAAAGTAAAGGAAGGAAACCGAGTCCATAATGGGGACCCAAACAAAGGTGACTTCTTGAACTAAGAGTCTTAATGGATGAGTGGAAATTAGCTTAAGAAGAATGGGCAGGTGCTACCAGCAGTGAGGCAGCATGAGCCAAATAGGAAAATGGTCATAGCATGTTATCCTGGGAAATCAAACAGTAAAAGCCAACAAAATTTTGTGAAAGAAAGTATTCTAGTCAAGGTCTCTCAGTAGGAAATAGAAAGTAAAACAAAATTAGGATCATCTGAGTCAAGTTTAATAAAGGGTTTATTCACAAAGTTGTGTGCAGGGTGTTAAGAGATGACAAGGGAGACTAAAAGGCATAGGAGGAAGAATTAATGGCAATCTGGAAGTGGAAGTGTGGCTTGGCAGAAGCAAAGACCTGAGACTGAATCTGAGGGTCCAGCCACCTACTACAAGCCTGCAGGGAGGGAACCTGCAGGTGAATACTAAGATGAATACTCCTGACTTCACTCTTCACCCTCCTCCCTGTCTTCTCCTGGTGCTCCCCATTGGTCAAAGCCAACTGCAAGCCAGAGACCAACAGAGCCAGTCGATGTAGTCTCTTCTGGTCAGAAACCCTCAGCACAGAGCAGACCAGAGAAGGTTGGAGTGCAGGTCTGGAGAACAACCTAAAATATCCAGCACAGAGGGGTACAGACTAAAACCAGTCCCAAGAGAGGTAGTCTGTGGGTATTTCATCTTTGAAGCCATTATTACTAGCTTACCTTTTCCCGAAGCCTTTCCAGATCTCCTTACAATCAGCTACTACTTTTTGTAATCCATAGGACTTTCCTTTCTTTACATTTAACCTTTATTTCATTGTGAGGTATTTCATGATCTGTTGGGTGTATATTTGTCTCCATAAATAGGTTCTGAGATCTTCTAGGAAAAAAGTTGTGTGTGAGTCAGCTTTGTATTTCCAGTGCCCAGCATGAGTGACAATCACCCACTTTTTGTTAAATTGAATGTAAATAATTGCATCCATCATCCGAGTAATTCACCATATCAGGGAGGTACGCTGGGTATGAAAACCACCGGTACATTCTCTCGATTCTCAATATGTCCAGATAACCTGTGCCCACATGCTTGTGCATCTGACAAGGAGAGATTATTTTATCATCCAGATGACACACAGAAGTAAAATGCAATATAATTATCCAGGAACCAACGGAAGAGCCAAACAAAAGCCTCTTCCATATTAACTCAATAAATGCCAGTATTCAAGACCATTCAGATTCAGACAACAAACATTTTCTGAGTGATTATTCTGCCCAAGATGCCTGTGCTAAGCACTTCCCCCTATAGTCTCATTTGATGGTCGGAAGAACTCCTTGGGATCTGTGATTATTATCTGCTCCATACAGGGAAGGAAACTGAGGCTGAGAAACTCTAAGAGATGTAACTGTTAGTGACAGACATAAACACAGCTCTTTTGATTTCAACTGAGGTCCCCCTGTCACCACACTAGAATGATTCCTTAATGGGAAATAAATGTAAATAGGATTGTCATTGTTTATGACTTATTATTTATTTAATAATTATTACATGATCATATATATGAAATGTCTAACAATATACAAAAGAATGTCTAGATTGGTATCCCATGGGCATACTTGCATTAAGCACATAACTAGGAATATATCAAAATCTGCTATTAATTGATTTTTGTAATTTGGGAAAGGTAGAAAGAAAATATTTTACTAAAGAATAAAAATAAATGAGCAATTACCAGCACTATTCATATTATTATAAAACCACTAAAATACTGACTCATAAACACCTTGTAACAACCATAATGATAAACAGGTTGATGTGACCTGGGACATTTTCTTGTACATTTTACTATCTATGAAATTGCAAGCCACTGCTTAGAGTTCATGATAATGAATTTTTATAGAAAAGACTGAAAGTCATTCTGGGAAAACAGAAAGTTTGTTTACTAGCTGAAGAAAAACATTCGAAAGCAAAATAGACTGTGTCAGAGAAAAGTAAAAATTGCCATTATTTGTAGCTCTGGGTGCCAACTTCATTAATTAATACAGACTTTAAAATCCTTTCAAGAATATGAGCTAAAGGACTAGAACTTCTGCTGGTGTAGATAATAAATACAGATCAAATGGTTTCATTTAAAATATGGTAGCTTCAGATAAGACTAATTAGCAGGATGACAAAAACAGTCAATAAAATAGAAACATATCTTATTCTTAAATGCTGGCAACAATTAGTGGAATTAATTGGAAATCAGTCCTCTTGCCCATTTGCAAATAAAAACTTTACACCAGTTTTCAGCTGCTGTTGTTTTGGTAATTTTTATTACTTTCTTGTGTTGTAATAATCTGTGTTTTGTTCTATGTGAGGGGAAGTGGTAATGACATCAGGGAAAGTGGGAAAGGGTGCAAGTGGTCAGGGGGTCAGAGAGAGGAATGAAGGAGAGAACAGAGATGCAGCTTTCTGGGGCAGACAGATGGAAACTGCAACAGTGTGTAACAGCAGACTTTTCTCTTTCAAAGCAGGGTCACCTATTCAGCTTCTTCTGATAGTTCTCCATTTCCTGGTTATTTGTTGCTTTGGTGATATACTGTTGCATAACAAACTATTCCAAAACTTTAATAGATCTCAAGGACAACGATTTTATTCATTTGCTATGATTCTGCAATTTGGGCAGAACTCAGCAAGGGCGGTCCATCTCTGTGTGAGGGGGCATCAGCGAGAATGTCTTGACTAAGGATGAAGACACTGCTTCTTAGGTGACCTCACACACACGGCCAACAAACTGATGAGGACTCTCAGCTTTGAGCTCAGCTGGCTTATTGGTTGGGGCCTCAGTTCTCCACACAGCCTGGCTATATGGCTGGGTCTGGATTCTCATTGTACGGTGGTCACAGGGTCATCGAATGTCTTATGTGGAGGCCGAATTCCCCCAGACCACAAAGATGAACATATCCAAGTCTTAAGGTATAGGCCTGAAATAGGCATAGCCTGATTTTTAATTTTTTTTTAACTTTTCAATTTTTAATTTTATTTTATTAGGCATAGCATGATTCTTGCCATATTTTAATCTTTAAAGTAGGTCATGGCCCAGATTCAACAAAAGGGACCACACAAGAGCATAGATATCAGAGGATACGGTTCACTGGGATCATCAAAGTAACAATCAAGCCCACCTATCTAGAAAAGAGATGATTGACATTCAACAAAAATTAAAAATTTTCAGGCTTTTAACGATGTTAAGACCTCAGTGTCTAACAGAGGCTCAATATGACTCTAAAAAGCTTGCAACAAAATTCATGTCACCCCAGACTAATAACCTAGTAAAGAACACAGAGTCATAGTATCCACATAATGTGAAAGATGGGACTGTTTTCTCCAAGGTTTGAAACAAATTCTTTATGAAAGGAAGTTTACCAGCCAGAAGCTTGCAGATTCACTTTTCTTTCCCTGCCTCAATAGAATATTTACTTAGCTTACACACTCTCTCAATTGCTTACTCAGCAAATGTGTGTTGTTCCTTTGCTGTGCGGGTACATAAGGTACAGTGATATTTGTTAAAAGGGAATCATACTAAAAGAGAGTCCGAAAATATGGGTCTCATGGGAATTTGGACTGAGAAAAAGTAGTTTAAAAAATTCTCAGCGTCACTTTCCCCTGTAACTAATAAAGCCCTCCAAGATTTGTATTATGGAATTAGGGGACATGTGAGCTGCTGTTATAGAAAGAACAAGCAGCCTTAATTGAGATTCTGCCACAGATGTGTTCTATGCATCTGGGACAGCTCACCAGCACCACCACCATCTCCAAGCCTCTGTTTCTTCATCTTTGAAAAATCCAGATATGAAGATTAAGTGAGAAGAAGTAAAAGAAACTAAAATACAATAAAATAAGAAATGTGAAGTGTATCATGTACTGTAAAGTATGGCACAAAAGTACTGTTTCATAATGATGGTATATAAAGACGTATTTTAAACAACTCCAGTTTTGTTTTGTTTCTGGTACACGCTTTCCCTGATGATCTCACATAATGGGACTACAGAGTCCTACTGCTGTTAAATCTCCTTTTTTGTTTTTTTAGGATTTATTTATATATTTGAGAAAGAGAGTGTGAGCAAGCATGAGTTGGGGGAGGAGCAGAGGGAGAGGGAAAGGCAGACTGCCCACTGAACAGGGAGCCTGATGTGGGGCTTGATCCCAAGAACCTGAGATCATGACCTGAGTCTAAATCAAGAGTTGGATGCTTAACCCACTGAGCCACCCAGGCGCCCCTCATTGCAGGTGTTTTTGAGCACTCCATATAAAGAAAATATTTTAGAATTTTTACAGATGCTAAAGAAGTATCCAGACTATAAATGCTAATTGTAGGTGAGGAAAAGCACTTGAGAGGTGTTGAATGTGGAGTATAGTGTCTCCAGGCCACTTGACATTTTCATTAAGAAACCTCTTGCCAGTAGTAATTACCTGAACCTCACCTGGTCATGCCTAAAGATGAGAATATGTCCTTTCTCATAAACAATAGAGTTCTCTCTGAAAACATCAAATCATAAAACAATGGCTAAGCCTTGTACTTCATACTTTCTTAGGCATTCTGGGAAATGGTAAGGAAGTATAAGCCATTGTTCAGAGTTCTTGAGGAATTTGCAGTCTATTAGCAATTGAGAATAGCCTATAATACTACCGTGGGCTCGCAGGAACTGCTATGGGAATTTATAGGTGCTACTACAGCTTAGGAAAGGTAGAGATAAATCTGAGTTTGGGAAGGAAGGAAACATTCCTTGAAGAAAGGAACTAAACTTCCACTTAATATCCATTTCTGTATCTAAGCATTAAGAGTAGCTGATAGTAGTTTATGGATTTTGATAGGTTCTTGATGGTCAAGATGCTGAGAGAGAGAGAGAAAGAGATAAAAAATGAGGGGTGAAAAGGTGTTTAAGATGGAGGAGAAGCTTACAATGAGGATACTGGAACAGTCAGTCTCTGCTAAGAATTTAGGGAGTTGGATTTGGCTAGGTAGTGAGCTGTAGCTGGAGGGCCTCTGAGTCCAAGCCCAGGAGTTTGGGCTTTCACTGAAAGGCAGTAAGAAGCAATCATTTTATGCTTTAATGTATGATATTCCATCTTGTTAAAAAAAAGTATGGAGTGAGGGGGACAGAGCAAGATGGCAGAGGAGTAGGAGACCTGGATTTCATCTGGTCCCAGGAATTCAGCTGGATAGGGATCAAACCATTCTGAACACCTATGAACTCAAAAAGATCGAAGAAAAGAATAGCAACAACTCTCTGAAAAGGAAAGCGACCACTTTCTGGAAGGTAGGACGTACAGAGAAGTGAATCCGAGGTGATATTCAGGAGGATAGATGGCGGGGGAGGGGGCCTCCGTTCTGGCAAGGGATAGAGCCCCAGAGCACAAAATCAGAACTTTTAGAAGTTGACTCCGCGGAGGGACATCGCTCCAGTGGCTAAGCGGGGAGTGGAACCCTCGAGGGACAGTGTGGTCTCAGGACCCTTGAGGTCACAGAAAGACCGGGGGTGCCTGGGTGCAGCAGAGCTCCCAGGTATCGGAGCGGGGAAGCTGGCTGCAGAGACGGAGCCAAGGACCGGGCTCTCAGCTCGGGGTTGCCATAAACCGTGATCTGCAGCCCAGTCAGGCCACTGCTCTTCCAGCAAGGACCCAACAAGCAGCAGATCAGGGGAGACTCCCCTTCCTCCCCTGGGAGGAGCAGCGTGGGAGCACACAGCAGGGATCTGCTGGGTTTGGAGACTCCACACGGGGTCATGCGCCAGAGATGGAAACACTCAGTCGAAGGCCGGGTGAGCACGGAGTGCAGCTGGAGACCGGGGAGATGGGAGTGAATGACTGCTTTTCTCTGGGGGCGCACTGAGAAGTGGGGCCCTGAGTTCTTGGCTTCTCCGGGGCGGAGATTGGGAGGCCACCTTTTCCCTCTTGTCCTCCAAAGCTGTATGGAAAGCTTGCAGGGAACAAAAGCTCCTGAGAGCAAACCCAAGCAGATTATTTAGCCTGGACTGGCAAGAGTGGGGGAATTCCACCTCCGGCAAAGACATTTGGGAACCAGGCCGCTCCCCCAGAAGAACAGCAAGAAGAGCCAGCCAAGGCCAAGTTTACTGGTCAATGAGAACTGCAGAACTCCAGCACTAGGGGCATACTGCACATAGAATCCATGGCTTTTTTTTTTTTTTTTTTAAGATTTTATTTATTTATTGAGAGAGAGAGAGAGAGAATGGTAGAGAGCATGAGAGAGAGGAAGGTCAGAGGGAGAAGCAGACCCCCCGCTGAGCAGGGAGCCCGATGCGGGACCCGATCCCGGGACTTCAGGATCATGACCTGAGCTGAAGGCAGTCGCTTAACCAACTGAGCCACCCAGGCGCCCCATGGCTTTTTTTACCATGATTTTTTAGTCTTTCAAAGTTAATTTATTTTAACTGACTTTTTTTTTAATTTTTCTTTTTCCCTTTTTCAACCAACATCTTATCAATCCTTTTTTTTAAAAAACATTTTTATTTTTCATTTTTAGAGTCATATTCTATCCCTTCATAGTAGTTACCCTTATTTTGGCACATATATATATAAGTTGTCCTCTCTTTAAAATTTTGAGATACAGTTTCTTCTAACAGATCAAAATATACCCTAAATCTCTAGTGTGTGGCTCTGTTCTAGTCTCCTGCCTGATCACATTCTCTCCTTTTTTTTTTCTTTTTTTTAAATCCTCTTCTTTCTTTTTTCAAACAACTTCTTATCAATTCCTTTTATAAAACTTTTTATAATTTTCATCTTTACAGTCATATTCCATCCCTTGATGGTATCAACCCTTATTTTTGTACATATTTGAGATTTTCTTTCTTTAAAATTTTGGGAGGCACTTTCTTCTAATAGACCAAAATACACCCAAAATCTGGTGTGTGGCACTGATCTATGCACCAGCCTGATCATATTTGATATATTCTGGGGTTTTTTTTGTTTATTTCCCTTTCTTTTTCTTTTTCCATTCTTTCCCTTTCTCTTCCCCTGGCTTCAGGTCTTTTCTGAGTTGTTTAGAGTATATTTTCTGGGGACGTTGTTACCCTGTTAGCATTTTGTTCTCTCAATCATCTATTCTCCTCTGGACAAAATGACAAGATGGAAAAAATCACCTCAACAAAAAGAACAAGAGGTAGTACCAACTGCCAGGGACCTACCCAATATGGACATTAGTACGATGTTGGACTTAGAGTTTAGAATCATGATTTTAAAAATACTAGCTGGGCTTGAAAAAACCACAGAAGTCATTAGAGAAACGCTTTCTAGAGAAATAAAAGAACTAAAATCTAACCAAGTCGAAATCAAAAAGGCTATTAATGAGGTGCAGTAAAAAAATGGGGGTGCTAACTGTTAGGATAAATGATGCAGAAGAGAGAATCAGTGATATAGAAGACCAACTGATGGAAAATAAAGAAGCTGAGATAAAGAGAGATAAACAACTAATGGACCACGAAGGCAGAATTTGAGAGATAAGCGATACCATAAGACAAAACAACATTAGAATAATTGGGATCCCAGAAGAAGAAGAAAGAGAGAGGGGGGACAGAAGGAATATTGGAGCAAATTATAGCAGAGAACTTTCCTAATTTGGGGAAGAAAACAGGCATCGAAACCCAGGAGTCACAGAGAACCCTTCTCAAAATCAATAAAAATAGGGCAACACCCTGACATCTAAGAGTAAAACTTACAAGTCTAAGCGACAAAGAGAAAATCCTGAAAGCAGCTCGAGATAAGAGATCTGTAACCTACAATGGTAGAAACATTAGATTGGCAACAGACTTATCCACAGAAACCTGGTTGCCAGAAAGGACTGGCATGATATATTCAGAGCACTAAACGCGAAAAATATGCAGCCAAGAATACTATATCTAGGTAGGCTGTTATTGAAAATAGAAGGAGAGATCAAAAGCTCCCAGAACAAACAAAAACTAAAGGAATTTGCAAACACGAAACCAGCCCTCCAAGAAATATTGAAAGGGGTCCTCTAAGCAAAGAGAGAGCCTAAAAGCAACATAGACCAGAAGGGAAAACAGACAATATACAGTAACAGTCACCTTACAGGCCATACAGTGGCACTAAATTCATAGCTTTCAATAGTTACCCTGAATGTAAATGGGCAAATGCCCCAATCAAAAGACACAGGCTATCAGATTCGTTAAAAAAAAACAAGACCCATCGATATGCTGCCTGCAAGAGACTCATTTTAGACCCAAAGGCACTCCCAGATTGAAAGTGAGGGGATGGAAAACCATTTCCCATGCTAATGGACACCAAAAGAAAGCTGGAGTGGCAATCCCTATATCAGACAAATTAGATTTTAAACCAAAGCCTGTAATAAGAGATGAGGAAGGACACTATATCCTACTTAAAGGGTCTATCCAACAAGAAGATCTAACAGTTGTAAATATCTATGCCCCTAACATGGGAGCAGCCAATTATATAAGGCAGTTAATAACAAAAGCGAAGAAACACATTGACAACAATACAATAATAGTGGGGGACATTAACACCCCCTTCACTGAAATGGACAGATCATCTAAGCAAAAGATCAACAAGGAAATAAAGACTTTAAATGACACACTGGACCAAACGGACTTCACACCTATTCAGAACATTCCATCCGAAAGCAACGGCACACACATTCTTCTCTAGTGCCCATGGAACATTCTCCAGAATAGATCACATCCTAGGTCACAAATCAGGTCTCAACCGGTACCAAAAGATTGGGATTTTTCCCTGCATATTTTCAGACCACAATGCTTTGAAACTAGAACTCAATCACAGAGGAAAGTCGGAAAGAACTCAAATACATGGGGGCTAAAGAGCATCCTACTAAAGAATTAATGGGTCAACCAGGAAATTAAAGAAGAACTAAAAAAATTCATGGAAAGAAATGAAAATGAAAACACAACTGTTCAAAATCTTTGGGATGCAGCAAAGGCGGTCCTAAGAGGAAAGTATATAGTAATACAAGCCTTTCTCAAGAAACAAGAAAGGTCACAAATACACAACCTAATCCTACACCTAAAGGAGCTGGAGAAAGAACAGCAAATAAAGCCTAAACCCAGCAGGAGAAGAGAAATACTAAAGATCAGAGCAGAAATCAAGGAAATAGAAACCAAAAGAACAGTAGAACAGATCAATGAAACTAGGAGCTGGTTCTTTGAAAGAACTAACAAGATTGATAAACCGCTGGCCAGACTTATCAAAAAGAAAAGAGAAATGACCCAAATCAACAAAATCATGAATGAAAGAGGAGAGATCACAACCAACACCAAAGAAATACCAATAATTATAAGAACATATTATGAGCAACTCTATGCCAGCAAATTAGATGACCTGGAAGAAATGGATGCATTCCTAGAGATGTATCAACTACCAAAACTGAAACAGGAAGAAACAGAAAACCTGAACAGATGTATAACCACTAAGGATATTGAAGCACTCATCAAAAAATCTCCCAACAAACAAGAACCTAGGGCCAGATGGCTTCCCAGGAGAATTTTATGAAACACGTAAAGAAGAATTAATACCCATTCTTCTGAAACTATTCCAAAAAATAGAAATGGAAGGAAAACTTCCAAACTCGTTTTATGAGGCCACCATTACCTTGATCCCAAAATCAGACAAAGATCCCATAAAAAGGAGAATTACAAACCAGTATCCTTGATGAACATGGACGCAAAAATTCTCACCAAAATACTAGCCAATAGAATCCAACAGTACATTAAAAGGATTATTCACCACGACCAAATGGGATTTATCCCTGGGCTGCAAGGTTGTTTCACCATCCACAAGTCAATCAATGTGACACAATACATTAACATCCTCTCAATAGATGCAGAAAAAGCATTTGACAAAATACAGCATCCTTTCTTGATCAAAACTCTTCAGAGTATAGGGGTAGAGGGTACATACCTCAATATCATAAAAGCCATCTAAGAAAAAGCTACAGTGAATAACATTCTCAATGGGGAAAAACTGAGAGCTTTCCCCCCAAGTTCAGGAACGTGGCAGGGATGTCCATTATCACCACTGCTATTCAACATAGTATTAGAAGTCCTAGCCACAGCAATCAGACAACAAAAAGAAATAAAAGGCATCCAAATCGGCAAAGAAGAAGTCAACTGTTTGCAGATGATATGATACTTTATGGGGAAAACCCAAAAGACTCCACCCCAAAACTGCTAGACCTCATACAGGAATTCAGTGAAGTGGCAGGATATAAAATCAATGCACAGAAATCAGTGGCATTCCTAGACACCAACAACAAGACAGAAGAAAGAGAAATTAAGGAGTTGATCCCATTTACAACTGCACCCAATACCATAAGATACCTAGGAATAAATCTAACCAAAGAGGCAAAGGATCTGTTCTCAGAAAACTATAAAATACTCATGAAAGAAATTGAGGAAGACACAAAGAAATGGAAAATCGTTCTATGCTCATGGATTGGAAGAACAAATATTGTGAAGATGTCAGTGCTACCTAGAGCAATCTACACATTCAATGCGATCCCCATCAACATACTATCCACTTTTTTCAAAGAAATGGAACAAATAATCCTAAAATTTGTATGGAACCAGAAAAGACCCCGAATAGCCAGAGGAATGTTGAAAAAGAAGAGCAAAGCTGGCGGCATCACAATTCCGGACTTCCAGCTCTATTACAAAGCTGTCATCATCAAGACAGTATGGTACTGGCACAAAAACAGACACATAGATCAATGGAACAGAATCGAGAGCCCAGAAATGGACCCTCAACTCTATGGTCAACTGATCTTTGACAAAGCAGGAAAGAATGTCCAGTGGAAAAAAGACAGTCTCTTCAACAAATGGTGTTGGGAAAATTGGACAGCCACATGCAGAAGAATGAAACTGGACCATTTCCTTACACCACACACAAAAATAGACTCCAAATGGTTGAAAGACCTAAACGTGAGACAGGAGTCCATCAAAATCCTAGAGGAGAACACAGGCAGCAACCTCTTTGACCTCAACCACAGCAACTTCTTCCGAGAAACATCACCAAAGGCAAGGGAAGCAAGGGCAAAAATGAACTCTTGAGACCTCATCAAGATAAAAAGCTTTTGCACAGCAAAAGAAACAGTCCACAAAACCAAAAGACAACCGACAGAATGGGGGAAGATATTTGCAAATGACATATCAGATAAAGGGCTTGTATCCAAAATCTATAAAGAACTTATCAAACTCAACACCCAAAGAACAAATAACCCAATCAAGAAATGGGCAGAAGACATGAACAGACATTTTTCCAAAGAAGACATCCAAATGGCCAACAGGCACATGAAAAAGTGCTCAACATCGCTCGGCATCAGGGAAATCCAAATCAAAACCTCAATGAGATACCACCTCACACCCGTCAGAATGGCTAAAATTAACAAGTCAGGGAACGACAGATGTTGGCGGGGATGTGGAGAAAGGGGAACCCTCCTACACTGTTGGTGGGAATGCAAGCTGGTGCAGCCACTCTGGAAAACAGTATGGAGGTTCCTCAAACAGTTGAAAATAGATCTACCATATGATCCAGCAATTGCACTACTGGGTATTTACCCCAAAGATACAAAGGTAGGGATACGAAGGGGTATGTGTACCCTGATGTTTATAGCAGCCATGTCCACAATAGCCAAACTTTGGAAAGAGCCAAGATGTTCATCGACAGATGAATGGATAAAGAAGAAGTGGTATATATACACAATGGAATATTATGCAGCCATCAAAAGGAATGAGATCTTGCCATTTGCAACAACGTGGATGGAACTGGAGGGTGTTATGCTGAGTGAAATAAGTCCATCAGAGAAAGATATGTATCATATGATCTCACTGATATGAGGAATTCCTAATCTCAGGAAACAAACGGAGGGTTGCTGGAGTGGTGGGGGGTGGGAGGGATGGGGTGGCTGGGTGACAGACATTGGGGAGGGTATGTGCTATGGTGAGCGCTGTGAATTGTGCAAGACTGTTGAATCACAGTTCTGTACCTCTGAAACAAATAATGCAATATATGTTAAGGAAAAAAAAAGAAGATAGCAGAAGGGGAAGAATGAAGGGGGGGACATCAGAGGGGGAGATGAACCATGAGAGACGATGGACTCTGAGAAACAAACTGAGGGTTCTAGAGGGGAGGGGGGTGGGAGGATGGGGTAGCCTGGTGATGGGTATGAAAGAGGGCACATTCTGCATGGAGCACTGGGTGTTATGCACAGACAATGAATCATGGAACACTACATCAAAAACTAATGATGTAATGTATGGTGATTAACATAACATTAAAAAATTAAAAAAATAAAATCTTTAAAGAAAAAAGTATGGAGTGAAAATTTTCTATAGTTCCATTTCTGATATTGAGAGTTCAGAGTCTTGCAGAATTCTGATGTTAAGAAATAGAGAAAAACCTTAAACATTGAGTCATTTTTCAATGATGGGATTATTTCTTTGATTAATCATCAGGATATTTCATTTTTGAATGTGTCTCCTTTCATCTATTTCTACTTCATACATTTCTTAGATATGGAAAATCCACTCCTTTGAAACCCCAGTAAGAGATTTATTTTTGTGTGCTGATTTTTTCACTTTTGCACTAAAAAGGCATTATGTATGTGAAGATGGTATAACCCCAGGCTCAGCAGTGACTGAGGTAATGCTACTGGAAGTATGGTGACCTCATATGACAGTTATTATTGTCTTGAAACAAAACGCCTAATAATGCCTCCTTTAGGAATTTCAGTGCAAGGTTAAATAACCACTGAGTCAGGTGATCATGAAAAGAGAACTCTGTCACATGCAAGGGTCTGTTTGGATGTGACTTATGAAAATAGGGTGTGACTTCTGAGTATTTTTTATGTATTAACCAGAATCTAATCAGCTCCCCTAAGCTATGAAGTGAAAGGTACATTCATACGTATATCCTTATGGATGCTGAAAAGTAGTTAAGCCAGAAGATAACCCTATGCTGGCAAAGCCTCCCTAAATAGTCAGATAAACACAAAAGTCAGGTGAACAAGCAAGCCTATGCAGCCCTCAAAGGTATAGCCATGCTAGCATTGCTTGTTCCTCTGTATTCTACAGGAATGCTAATTTTAATACCAGCCTGGATCTGTACTTAGCAAATCTCCAATCCTTGCACACAGATTTAGAATTGTACCTGACATATCCTAAAATGATACTTTGATTTTTCACTCTCAAACCATGCAATTTTGCTTTCTAAAACTTCAGCTGAGAACGAATGTATTTAACATTTGGCTTTGGCAGGAAGAAAATGTTTCAGTGTAGAAATCTGTGTCTCCACGAACACAACTGCTAATTCAAACTCTGTCTGCAATGAAAGAGAATGAGTATGGAGCACATAGTAGGTGTGACACTGTTACCCTGAATCCCATGAGCTAGTTGGTCACAGTTCATAACTGTATGTGTAATTTGGACAAAAATGAAGTAAGTGGTGCCCAGAACAAGTGGCAGGAGAGAGATGATTAATGGTTCCAAGACAAAATAGAGGATAAAGAAACTAGAGACCCTAGGGCATGATCCACAGAAAGGGGCATGCATCTCATCCTATTTTGTCCCTTAAAAGCACAATGTCTGAATACAGGATAGCCCCCTCCCTTGCCCTCCCACACAAAGAGACCAGAGACTGATGGTCCCAAGAATCAATTCTAAGGACATGACAGTAACGGGAAGAAGCACTATATTTGAGTTCTACCTCCAAACGGGATTTGCTATGTGACAAGAGAAGTGCTTCACGTCTGTGGGCCACAAACTCATCTGCCAAAGAAAGGTTTTGAACTAAGTAGCTTAGGTAATGCCCTGATTATATATAAGGGCACTGGAAATGATTTCTTCTTCCCAATTCTCTACCATAATTCCAAAACTTTCCAGAAAGAAAACTTTATTTCCAGGTGAGCATTGTTAAAAGCTGGAATAACAATTATCAAACATGAGATACACAAATATCAAACTTGAACTCCCAGGAAAATGAAGGTAAAATGAGGAAGCCTGATGTAGCAGCTCACTTGTCACCAGGAGGCACTGAAATGGCCAAGTGCAGAGCTACAAAGAAAATGAGGAGGACTGTGTACAAAGGACCACAGACATTAACTCAGCCACTTTTTTACTGAACGCTACTGTGTGTCACAGACACGATTCTAGATGAGTGGACCTGATAGTAAACAAACCTTAAAAAGGCCTTGTGCAGGCAGCGCCCAATCCTAGTGGGGAGGTAGACAATAAACAAAAAAGGAACAATATTTGGGCACGGTTAAGTGCTGGGAAGAGAAATTAAGCGGCAAAGGGAAAGACCATAACCACACGAAGAACCCTACCACAGAAAGGCTTTTCAGAGGAAGTGATCTTCGAGCAGAAATCTGCAAGAAATGAGTAATAGCCATATGGATAACTCAGAGAAAATCATCCCTGCCTGGAGAATCAGAAAGTGCAAATTAAGCCCTAAGGCTTGAAAGTGCTTGGTGAGTTTGAGGAAATGTAAGGAAACCTATGTGGCTCGGGAAGGGGCTGGGGGTGGGGGGGCATCAAAAGGGGAAAATGTTGATAGAGCAGGTGGCCAGCTCACATGGGACAATGTGGGTGGTTCTCCTGCTACTAAGGGCCATGGGTTATGCTCTGAGTCAGGTAGGAAACCATTAAAAGACTTTTGGTACACGAGTAACACATTCTAACTTAAATTTCAGAAAGATCACTCTGGATGCTTTATAGAGAATGAATTTCAAGGAAACAAGCCACTAAGAGGAAGATCTGAGGTTCAGAAGGTTATTGCAATGTCAAGCCAGAGATGATGGTGGTTAGGGCTCAAGTAGTAGAGAAAGAGATGGTGTGAAAGGTGGTCATTTATGCATATATTTTACAGGGACAGATAACAGGATTTGATGATGGGTCGAAATGTCACCCCTAAACAGTGACGTGCTTTCCACGTGTGGTTGCACAAGATGAACTCTTGGCAGAGGAAGTAGCAAGTACAAGTGAAATCCCAGAAAATGCAATGCTGCCAGCCCTAGGGACAATGGAATAACCAAGGTGTTGGGTTGACTATAAAACAAGGAAGGCATATCTGAGGAATCGAACTTAACATCCTTCAGTGAACATAGGTCTTAAAGGTTGGTGAGCCATGAGACAATTGCTCACGACACTCTGTGAGATGCTTCACCCAGAATTCTCTGCCTCCTTAGAGTTATAAAGTCAGAAATAAAGCCCACTGTGTGGGGGGTAAAAAGGCCCTGTGGCCCTAGGATGACAAAGTTAAAGTAAGGAAAATGCAGCTCTACACAGGCTGAGTCTGGGAAACAAGAAAATCTGATTGGGAACTCAACCCCCTGTAGTTCAAAAACCAGCGGTTGAAGGGAAATCACAAGCTAGACTTTCTACGTGGTTGCTCCGACTGTCAGTCATATTCAGATAATTGGCAGCAGCACCGTGTTACCATAATTTTCTTTTCAGAATATGCCAGAATCTAAAATGCTTGTTGTAACCATATCACAATGGATATGCAGTGAGCTTTGACTACTGCAGCCACTGATTTGTGTCTGTGAGTTATACATCTCCTCTAATGAAACTTGGGGCTGCCCATGGTGACTGTTAGTATAAACTACCCCAGAAAACTTTGTGTCACACTGAGACACACACAAACACACACACACACACACACTTTACTCATCATTATGCAATTATAATTTCATTAATTCTGATGTTTTAATATATATGATATTTTAAAACACTAAGTCTATCAGTTAACTTTGTGAATAAATTCAGTTATAAGCTCTTTGCTTCTGGAACAATATTTAAGGGTTTCCTCCTCACTTCAAAATCTCTAATTGTCCATGATATTTTCTTAGATTAATAAGAATTAACTGACAGCACATTGTTTATTAATCCAAGCATAAGATTTTTCAAAAGGAATCTGACATTTAGGAGATGACACCAACACTGAGATGTCACAGAAAGAGAGAGACACTGGGATGTAGGAGCAAGTGATAGCTCCTGATTGCCTCATCACCTCTTAAGGTGATATGTCATTTTCTAGCTATTCCTCCAGTTTCTTGAATATCCTGTCTCATTCAAACTGAATAGGTAAACTCAAAGTGGAGACTAATCTCCAGCCAGGCTGCTAGGAATGTAACAGAGCCTGGATTTTCATAGTGCTGGCCACGTGGTTGTTTATAGGGTCTGCTTTAAGGAACGCAGGAGAGCATCCACACTCAGAAATGTCTCCTAATGTCTACTTCAGACCATGAAATTTTAGCATTATGGTGTATCCCCTTGTGTTATGGATTGTCTCTCTGGACTTTTAAATTCCGAGGACCCCCTAGAGAGTACACTAAAGGAACACAGATAGGGTTACTGGAGTCTCCTCCATGACTGGCAGAGAAAGGCAGTGTAAATGGGGAGGATGAAGAGGGTCAGTTGCTACTGAAAGATTTGGAATGAACTCAAGAAGGGCACATCATAAACTAATGATGTAATATATGGTGATTGATATAACATAATAAAATTAAATTAAATTTTAAAAAAAGGCACAGAATGAGGACAGGGAAGGTGTCAAAAGGAACCTCCCACCTTACCTAAAACTTGGCCTTTTATAATGAATGAGGGCCAAGGGTTGAAGTAGAAGGAAAATGGGGCACTGGACACTGGATATGGCAAGATGAAGGTGGCTGATGTTAAGCTCAGTGATGAGAAGGAAAGCCCAAATGGGGTGGGCTGAGGAGAGGGTGGCATAGTAAAATGATGTACTTGGAAAGCAGAATTAGCAGGAGTCCTTGGGTCGGTTTTCAACTGTGACTGTCTTTGCACCATACAACTAGCAGAATTCAGAAGGATCCAAGCACTTTCATTAAATACCGTGCTGCTGGAATTAAATAAAAAGTGGGATTAAAGGGGTAAAAGGAGGGTCTAGAAAATAAAATGTAAAAACCTATTCATAAAATGTAGCTACGAGAAACATGAAAGAAATAAGATGATAATTTGAGAAGTTCGAGTGAAGGATTGTGTGTGTGCGTGATCTTTCCCTGCTCCCAGTAAGAATGATAGCAAACATGTATTGAAAGTTTTTTTACATTCCATGGACGAGCCTATGTTCTGTGCATATATTAATTCCTTTAAGTCTTAAAACAAGCATATGAGGAAGGCATGAGTGTCCTCTTTTTATGGAAGAGAAAATGGAGCACAGAGAGATCGTCAACTTGTTTAAGGTCACAAAGAAAGTAAGTGGAAAGACTGACATTTTATCTCTGGCTCCAAAGTCTGTGCCATTAACAGTTATGGTTTACTGGCTCCTTAAGAAATTGTTAAGTCTGACAACATTTTTTATATTCCCCATTTTAGGACTATAACAATATGTTGTTATTTACGCATTTATATGTCTACGTCTCTATTTCTCTAGACTGCATAATTCTTAAGGGCAGGAACTCAATCTCTTTTGTCTTCTCAAGAACTTAAACGGTATCTGGTATATAACAACAACAACAAGACTGAATATTTATCTAGGCTTCACAATGTGCCAGATGCTAAAGAAGTGATTTATTCAATTTGTGGTTTTGTTTTTCTGTTTTGTTTTTGTTTCTTTTTGGTTTTTTTAGAAAGCAAAAAAGAAGCGATATAGGGAGGGAGGAACGGAGAAAGGGAATAAGGGGTAGGGAAAAAAAAGTAAGGATAGGGAGGTTGATTCTAAGCAGAGAGGGAATCTGCCACACACACACACACACACACACACACACACACACACACACACACCACACACAGAGGGTAAAGAGCCAGGAGAAGAGCAGATATTTTATGAGAACATGAACTAGATTTTATTTTTGTTCTGTTCAATGTTTCTAAAATTCAGACAAGATTTAATGTAAATCTATTTGAAAGGAGTTGCTAAATTTTAACTGGAAATACTTCTTTGTGCTAAATAATCTTTATAGCATTCTAAATTATAGCCAAGTAGCAACATCATTACAGAGCTGTTTAGCCATAGCACTTTATGTGGAAAGTCAGAGAAGGTGATGATGCATATCAAAGTATATAATAAAGAACTTTTAAAAATCATGGGTATCTTTATTTACTCAAAATACTTTTTATTTAGCCACTTTAATGCATTCAAGATTGAAGGAGTGAATGAAACTAACCAGTGGGAACTGCAAAATGTCTGTGAAATGATAATAATAATATTTTTTTTACTCCTGCAGTACTTTCCAAGAGAGAAGGTCAAAGCACTTTATAACCATTAACACATTCAACCTCACAGGAGCCTGGAGGATATGTAGCTAGTAAGCAGTTTGAGTTCACTTTGCGGGGAATGGGAATGGAGATGAAAGTGTTAAGTGGCAATGCTCAAGGCTGCTAGTAGTGTTGCACTTGGGTGCACTGGTTATCCTTGGATAGCTCACCCCAGAATTCCCACTGTGCACTGATGGGGCTTAAGAAGACCACCTGCAGCCCCTCACTGAAGCCTTCCCTCCCCCTTACAATAGGTTTCCTCTCCCATAACATCAGAGAAAATGCATGCATACTGAAGGAGGATACAAAGGGGGCATTAGACCTAGCTCAGTGCCCTCCCACAGCATATCCCCTGAGAGGTGCTTATATGGCCTCCGCTTGAACAGCTGTATTCACAAGAACCTCTTGCTCCTATGGTAGTCCCTTCCAAAGATGACCTGCTCTAAGTAGGATGAGGAGTAGAATTCATTAACACTTGTTGGCTGAGAGAAAACTGTGTAGAACGCAAGAACCAAGGCAACTTTCATAATTCAGAAGTTCTCCTCAACTCTCTGACGCTCGATATACTTATCCAGAGAGCAGTCCTTCACGTCATGGCTGCCAAGCCATAGTCTTCCTTTAGGGATCACATATGAGGAGAAAGACAGTAAGGCCAGGAATGAGACCATGATCATGATGTCCCCTCTGTCCAGAACCACTTCGGGCAACTCAATATTCTCTATTGTCTGTCTGAATATTCCCAGTCCGATAAGGAGGACCCCCATTCACCCCAGCCTATGAGTATTTTGGAGGTCCCTTAGCAAACGTCTTGTTCTTTGCATATGCAATACCCATGGGATCTTCATGAGAAAGTCATAAACTTAAAATTTTTTTGAGTGACAGAAATATGCCAAGCCCCAAGGTAGTATGAGGCAACTTCAGATTCAGATGGAATGTTTTAAATGGAATTACATTAGAGTGATTCCTAGGTTTTAAGAGAAGATAGAGCTCAGCCTGGACATCAAGGTCCATTCTGTCATATAATTGCTAGAAAGTAAAGAGCCATTCCCTTGTCCCCTTGACTCCTACTATGTACAATGTATTGAGGCAGAAATGGTCAGGAGTCCAGTGATCTAGAATGTACAACCCCTTGGGGACGATAATGCTGCTGGGAGATGGAAATAACTGCATTCCAAGAATTCGATAACAATCTAACCTTGTAAAGGAAAAGTTGCAAGGCCAGTGTAAGCAAGCAGTGTCTGTGGATGATGTTGAAGATAAGGCCTGCAGAAGCTCAAGAGAGGGTAGGATTCCTGAAGGACATGAGAATTAAGCCAATTCCTGAACAATGGATGACAGGTACACTTGTGGTGAAGAAGATAGGAAATTCTGCATTTTTGTTTTACCATGTATCACCAAGAATAGAATATTGGATTAACGAGATGAGTGAGGGACTGAGTGAATGAATGGGTGGATGCGTGAAGATATTTCAGAGAAAGAGCCTGCCAGGAATAAGGTGAAAACTGGAAGATGCTCTCACTTTTCAGAGACAAGCTTCGAATCTCTGAGTCTATGATATATCCAAGGGTGCTCATATCAGCAATGATGATATGGAAGAAGAGAACAAAAAGTAGAGTTTAAAAGATCACACCCTGATTTATTTCTACCTAAAAACAGATGGGCATGCAATAACCGCTATATAAATGCTAGCTGGTTGAATGAATTACCACTCGGGAAAAACCTACCACCTTAAATTTAGCTCTGGGGTGCCATGATGATGAGCTATCTGGCTCTTTTGTAAGCCATCCAAAATCAGAACGGAGTGGGAACACATCAGTCTGAATCAAGGCCTGGCTCTGAACAGCTTGGAACGCCACGCTTGGAGTCTAGACTTCATGCTTGTGTCTAGTCATGTCCCCACCTCCTGCTAGAAGAGTAGATCCACACAAATGCCTTGCTACTGCTGGTAAGAAGCACCATCTCCATGTTGCAAGGTAGCAGGGTTTTTAACATGTGTTAAGTGGGATCACAATGGGGAAAACTGATATATTACAAACCTAAATAGTTTTCCTTCACTTCTGCTTACACAAAAGGAAGGGCCCAACATAGAGATGAGTACCCTGCTGATGCAGAAAAATTTTCCCCAACTGCTCTCCCCTATCGCATAATATAATCTCTTTTACCCTCAGCCTGTCCCCAAGACCCAGGAGCTGATTATTTTATTTGTTTATTCCTTTTTAAATAATATTTTTCATTCCTTTTTTTACTGAGGTATGGTTTACATATAACAAATTGCAAAATCTTAATTGCTGAAACATGCAATGACATGGATTATCTTCAAAAATATTATGTTGAGCATAGGAAGTCAGGCACAAAATAGAAAATATTTCAAACAAACATTTATATGAAGTTCAAGAAGCGTAAAAACCGATTTATAGTGATATTTGTTCTTAATTGAGGTTATGTAAACTTCCTTCTCCTTGAAGATGCCAATGATTGATAATTTGGCTTAATTTGCATTAGAATCATTCCCTCCTTAAATGAATACTTGACATGACCTCTAAAATTGCTCCATAAAGTAGCATGGTAGAAGACGGATCATACTCAAGGATGACTTCCAGTTTTTTCTACTTGTTTTCTTATGTGAAAAAACACAAACTCAAGAGATCCTATAACACAACGATACTGTTCTAGCATCTTGTACAAAGGCCACATCCCACAGATGAGAATGTCAAGGTTAATCAGAAGGTCACAGTGGCACAGTCCCCACTGAAAACCACATCTTCCAACTCACTCTGCACATTCTCTTATGAAAAGTCAGAGAAAATCACTGTATATACAGGCGTATGTGCACACACCACTTTCAAAGTTGTCAGTATCTCCCATTTCACAGAACAGTTTAGCAAGGTTAAGAGTTCAGAAAGGTATGAGAAATATCTGTTTTCTTTATCTGGATTTACTTACATTCCCACCAACGTCATCTACAGGGATTTTAAAATGTGTGGCTTAAGAACACCGAGGCAGATAGACTCAAAACTGAACCCTCACTTAATTTGGGTATTCCTGCTTATGGTGATTTGTGCCCCCTGTAACTCAGGTTTAATGCCAAATAAAATGCGGACGATATTTATCCAGAGTGCAAAGCCAATTTGATAGCTCTAGCATGGGAAGCTATTGACACCACAGTAAACGTTCCAGCTAGCACATTCATTTTTTTTAAGATTTTATTTCAAACTAAGCATAAACCTTCCACTTACTTGACCAAATAGACCATCCTCTTAAGTAATGTGTTCCCACCTCCACCATAAAGCTTCTTCTCGGCCCCCGGCCGTGTCTGGCTGATGAACACTTGGCACACGCATCATGTGTACTGTCTTATAACAGTTCTCTCACACTGTCACATGTCAGTAGACAAAGGTTTTCAGTAACTATTTACAGTTATGAGTCCTATCTCATCCCCAAATATTTAAGCACAGGAACCAATTCTCATCTATCTAAGCCTCAGTTTCCTTACCCATAAAATGGAGGCAATATCGGTATCTTAGGGTAGCGGTAAGGATTGTATGTGCAGATGGCTGAACATTCATCACAGTACCTACAATATATTCAACTTCAGTAAGTGCTAGCTAGTTAGCATTATTGTTGTCATCAACGACGAGTACTGCTCTCATTACATTCCTAAAAGCAGAGAGTACAAAGTAGCTGTGAGCCCGTAAAAGACTATAGAATGCTTACTGCTTTGGGGGTGTCTGACCTGACTCAATACCCCACCAATAGCATATGCCCAGGGAGGTGCTTGTCTAGCCTCTGCCTGTTACTGGTAGTGACAAGAAGCTCAGCGTTTTCAAGGTAGCCTCTTCCAGAGTTCAGAGGCAAACCCTTCCCATGCTTACATTTATATCTTTGAGTTTAGGAAACACTTCTTGCATGAATCAGTAGTTTCTCCTCGTTACACCTCATCTACAGAGGTGACTGCTATTGAAGGTTCTCAGGATTCCCAGAGTCTGAAACACTCCTGATGCCAAATAAATGTTATATTGAGTTAGCAAGTCCACTGCTTATTCCTGGTCTTTGTTCAAGTGGCCCTTTCCTCTCCAGAGAATTTCCCCAGGCCCTGCTTGCCACAAATTCTGCACCTTTGTCTCTGAGCCTGGGTTAATAGTTTTTGAAAGCCTGTTATAGGTCTAGAAATCCTGACTTTGCTGGCCCTGAAGGCCACAAAAGAAACAAATATTGTTCCACTCTGAAGTGGGTCTTGTCACAACAGAAAGAGTGGCATCCACTTTCCAAGTGGGCTATGGATGGGAGTTATTTTTATATATAGTTATATACATAGATTATGCCAACTCATTTTGTTTGCAATAAAACTGAAATACTACTAATAATTATTTTTATCACCAACTCTGATCTTCTCTGGCTCATGGCTTAGTGAATATATATATTTTTAAAAAATCAATATTTAATAAAGTTATCAGCGTCTGTGTCTTAAATTGAAGCCTTCCCCCCCCACACACACACAACACTCATATTCTTTTTTGAGAAGCTAAAGAAATTGCTGCTTTCTACTAACCGCTCACAGCTCTTCACTTACAAGAACATTTCCTAACAGTAGCTGGCCCCCCAAATACTAAGCATTTTATTGTTCTAAAACACTTTATCCACTACTGTATCCTTGCAGCAAGGATGGCAAGATATTTTGCTGTGAAATGTTAGGTCTGTTGTGTGTACTATGCACTGCTGTATCCAGTACACCATGCCTACCAGCTCTCCGGTTCTCCATGCCAGTCACAAAGCAAAAATCAGAGATATGACTCATTGGAGAGTCACCACTGTTCTCACAACATCATTCACTGTGGCCCACTTACACCAGAAGTTCTTATAAAATAAATCCAACTCATGCCTTGAGTCTCTTTCAAGAAACATTTCCAGGAAGAAATGTGCAAAGAAACAGGATAAATCACCACTTTAGATAGTATTTACCTATCTTCTCCGTGAAACCATCCATGATTTTAGTGTCTTTCTTTACCAACACAATGCATGTCTTCACATCAAAGACATATCACACAGCAGAGCCAACTGCAAAGTGTTGTCAAGTCCCCAGGGAGGATGTAGATGTCCCCAAGTTATTTAACAATTTTCCAAACTTGTCATAGATTCCCAAGTTTTATCTATGACATTTATCACATGGAAGGCGTTCCAAAGCAAATGACAATAATGATGAAAATAATAATGATATAATAGCTAACATGTATTTTGCATGCTCACTATGTACTTGACATCATACTAAGCACTTCAAATAAATTCTCTCCTTTATCAAAATAACACCCCTAAAAGGAAGCCCCCATTTTGCAGATGGGGAAATAGATGCTGTAAGAAACAACTTGCCAAAATCCTATCTGGTCAGGAGGTGGAAGTATCAGGATGACGACCAAGACAATGTTATTAGTTTTCTAACATGGAAAGACCTAACATATAAGTCCGAGGCTTTGTCTGTCAGTGACCACCTTGCCTCATAGCCCTGTTCAGGTTCTGATATGCCACTGTGTTAGGAAAAAGCAGCACAGAAAAATAAACTCATTGAATGACAACCTATTCTTCTCAAAGCTTGTTGTGTAAGTGGACTAAGCTGTTCATTCCAGGTCACCCTGTCCCCAGTCCTCTTCTGATTCTGATACACTTTCTAAGCTTTCAAGTCAAGGTAACCCTACTAGCCATTGAAGATCGTATGAAAAGGGAAATGGGATTCTGTATATGATTATGTGAAAGAAAATTTCTAATCCCTACCAATAATTCAACATAGAGCCTTTCATAGTCGAGCAGCCTACATTGTCATTGCATTCCACCATGTACTGTGTGACTTACAGGTCATTTCACCTCTACTAGTTTAATTTTCATTATCTCTAAAATGTGGATAACGACTGTATCTATTTCATTGAGAATTCATGAGTTTCAAATTAAATAATGTATGGAAAGCACTCAACAAAGTTACTGGCACATAATAATTGCTCAGTTAAGTAGGAAATGTTTACCACTGCACTATATCATCATCATCAAAGTAGAAGAAATTTTCCACTTAAGACGACTGATTCACAGACACTTAATCTCCATGAAATTAGAAAAGTGACCTCAAGATCAACAAATAATAATATGCATCCAGTACAGGAATTTTCCCTTAAATTTCAGAGTTGACTGAAATTCTCATTCATAAAATTTTCTAAAGGAGAAATAGGCAATAAATTCAACTATACATGTTGAATTGTTTAGATACTACCTAATTGAACATAGATGTTTTTCTCCATATTTTAGGCCACATGTGGCCATTTTCCTCCATCTATTTCCTATAAGTCCACTTCAGAGCTTAGGAGAAACACTAAGCCTTGATTTTGCTATTTAAAATCCCATCATGACTCTCAAAAATGACTGCAATTTTCATTTAAAATTGTTTTAAATAGGATCCAGCTTTTGGAGATGCTACAAAGTTTCAATTTGTAAAAACCTCTTAGGGAAAGGATAACCCGTTTTTTAAAGATGTTATTTTATTTATTAGAGAGAGAGAGTGTGAGCAGGGTTCGGGGGCAGAGGGAGAGGGAGAAGCAGACTCCCCACTGAGAAGGAACCTGACATGTGGCTCAATCCCAGGACCCTGAGATCATGACCTGAGCCGAAGGCAGATGCTTAACTGACTGAGCAACCTACGTGTCCCAAGTATAACCTATTTTTTGCAGGCAATATAATTTAAGAAGCTAGATTTAAGGTTGAAACTACCTTGTGTGTGCCATATAAGAGCTGTGTAAACTAGAAGAAAACACTTAATGGACCCCAATTCATGTATAAGTTAAAGAATATGCCAAGTACTTCTAGAAGCTGTGGTTAAGATTACACACACCACAATGTGTGTAACACTCGTTAAAAGTAAGGTGGTTGTGCTAATAGTGGTTGGTGATGTTAGCAGCTGTGCTGAAGAAGTGACTACTGGTCATTTTGTCTGAAAGAGAAAGCATCCCCAATAGATGCTGGTTAAGGGGCACCTGGGTGGCTCAGTTGGTTGAGCGTCTGACTCTTGATTTCAGCTCAGGTCATGATCTCAGGGTTGTGAGATCGAGCCCCATGCCCAGCATGGAGCCAGCTTGGAATTCTCTCCTTCTCCTTCTGTCCCTCCCCCCACTTGCATGCGTTGTCTATCTCGCAAAAATAATAATAACAATACGCTTGGGTTAAGATTAGCTTTTGTTACTTTTGCCTTTAAAAGGGAAAACTGCTGTTCAATAACACTTTCCCCCAGTTCCAGCATCTCAAAGTAAAACTTGAAGCCCCCTCTCTAGGAAACAGTACCAGTAAAACCTCCATCTAAGTTATGCCATCATTAAACAAATTTTTATTGTATCATATGTACTTTATTCTGTTTTGATGGATTTGAGTTATCTCTACAACAAAACTACTCACCATTCTTTTTAGCCTTCCTGAGCCCAAACTGAGCAATTATGTAAGAAAAAGAATTAATGTTCATTGAAAACCTACTATGTGCCCAGGGATATATGTAAATGCTATTTGCTTATTTGTTTATTAATATTTATTTACATATAGGGGGGCGGGGAGCAAATGGCAGAGGAGTAGAAGACCTAGATTTTGTCTGGTCTCAGGAATTCAGCTGAATAGGGATCAAACCATTCTGAACACCTACGAACTCAACAGGAGATGGAGGAGGAGGGTAGCAACAACTCTCTGAACAGAGAAGCGACCACTTACTGGAAGGTAGGACGTGCGGAGAAGTGAATCCGAGGCGATATTCGGGAGGATAGACGGCGGGGGAGGGGGCCTCCGTCGGCCGCTTCTGGCAAGTGATGGAGCCGCGGAGCACAAAATCGGACCTTTTAGAAGTCGGCTCCGCTGAGGGACGTCGCTCCAGTGGCTAAGCGGGGGGTCGAAACCTCGCAGGACATTGTGGTCTCAGGACCCTCGGGGTCACAGAAAGACCGGGGGTGCCTGAGTGCGGCAGAGCTCCCGGGTATTGGAGCGGGGAAGCCGGCTGCAGAGACGGAGCCGAGGCGCGGATTCTCAGCTCGGGGTTGCCATGAACTGTGATCCGCGGCCCAGTCGGGCCACTGCTTCTTCAGCAGGGACCCAACAAGCGACAGAGCCGGGGAGACTCCCCTTTCTCCCCCAGGAGGAGTGGCGCGGGAACGCACCGCAGGGATCTGCTGGGTTTTGAGACTCCACATGGGATCGGGTGCCAGAGATACAAATGCTCGATCACAGGCCAGGTGAGCACGGAGTGCGGCTGGAGACCGGAGAGACGGGAGTGACTGCTTTTCTCTGGCCCGCGTACTGAGGAGCGGGCCCCGAGTTCTCACCTCCTCCGGGTGGAGATTGGGAGGCCACCATTTTCACCCTGGTCCTCCAAAGTTGTACCAAGAGCTTGCAGGGAATAAAAGCTCCTGAGAGCAAACCCGAGCAGCTTGCTTAGCCCGGACTGACAAGGGCGGGGCAATTCAGCCTCTGGCAAAGACATTTGGAAACCACGGCAACAGGCCCCTCCCGCAGAAGATCAGCAGAAACAGACAGCAAGCCAAGACCAAGTTTACCGATCAAGGAGAACGGGAGAACTCCAGCGCTAGGGGAATACTGCACATAGAATTCATGGTTTTTTTTTTTACCATGATTCATTAGTTCATTAAAGTTAATTTTTTTAACTTTTTTTTTTAAATTTTTCTTTTTCCCTTTTTCAACCAACATCTTATCAATCCCTTTAAAAAAAAAACATTTTTTATTTTTCATTTTTAGAGTCATATTTTATCCCTTCATACTAGTTACCCTTATTTTTGGCATATATATATAAATTGTTCTCTCTTTAAAATTTTGAGATACAGTTTCTTCTAATAGATCAAAATATACCCTAAATCACTAGTGTATGGCTTTGTTCTAGTCTCCTGCCTGACCACATTCTCTCCCTTTTTTCTTTTTTTTTAAATCTTCTTTCTTTTATCAAACAACTTATCTTATCAATTCCTTTTATAAAATCTTTTATAATTTTCATCTTTACACTCATCTTCCATCCCTTCATTGTATCGACCCTTATTTTGTACATATATGTCTTTCTTCCTTTAAAATTTTAGGAGGCACTTTTTTCTAACAGACCAAAATACGCCCAAACTCTAGTGTGTGGCACTGATCTATGCACTAGCCTGATCATATTTGAACATATTCTGCTTTTTTTGTATTGTTCTGCTTTTGTTTTTATCTTTTTTTTCTTTCTTTTTTTTTCTTTTTTTTTTTCTTTCCTGTTTCTTTCTTTCCCTTTCTTTTCCCCTGGTTTCAGGACTTTTCTGATTTGTATACATTATATTTGCTGGGGACGTTGTTAACCTGTTAGCATTTTGTTCTCTCATTCATCTATTCGCCTCTGGACAGAATGACAAGACGAAAAAAATCACCTCAGCAAAAAGAACAAGAGGTAGTACCATCAGCCAGGGACCTACTCAATACGCACATTAGTAAGATGTCGGACCTAGAGTTCAGAATCATGACTTTAAAGGTACTAGCTGGGCTTGAAAAGAGCGTGGAAGTTATTAGAGAAACGCTTTCTGGAGAAATAAAAGAACTAAAATCTAACCAAGTCAAAATCAAAAAGGATATTGATGAGGTGCAATCAAAAATGGGGGCACTAACTGCTAGGATAAATGAGGCAGAAGAGAGAATCAGCGATATAGAAGACCAAATGATGGAAAATAAAGAGGCTGAGAAAAAGAGAAACAAATACTGGATCAGGAGGGCAGAATTCGAGAGATAAGCGATACGATAAGACGAAACAACATTAGAATAATTGGGATCCCAGAAGAAGAAGTAAGAGAGAGAGGGGCAGAAGGTATATTGGAGCAAATAATAGCAGAGAACTTCCCTAATGTGAAGAAGGAAACAGGCATCAAAATCCAGGAGGCACAGAGAACCCCTCTCAAAATCAATAATAATAGGTCAACACCCCGACAACTAATAGTAAAACTTACGAATCTCAGAGACAAAGAGAAAATCCTGAAAGCAGCTCAGGAGAAGAGATATGTAACCTACAATGGTAGAAATATTAGATTGGCAACAGACCTATCCACAGAGACCTGGCAGGCCAGAACGGACTGGCATGATATCTTCAGAGCACTAAACGAGAAAAATATGCAGCCAAGAATACTACCTCCAGCTAGGCTGTCATTGAAAATAGAAGGAGAGATCAAAAGCTTCCAGGACAAACAAAAACTAAAGGAATTTGCAAACACGAAACCAGTCCTCCAAGAAATATTGAAAGGGGTCCTCTAAGCAAAAAGAGATCCTAAAAGCAGCACAGACCAGAAAGGAACACAGACAATATACAGTAACAGTCACCTTACAGGCAATAGAATGGCACTAAATTCATACCTTTCAATAGTTACCCTGAATGTAAATGGGCTAAATGCCCCAATCAAAAGACACAGGCTATCAGATTGGATTAAAAAACAAGACCCATCAATATGCTGTCTGCAAGAGACTCATTTTAGACCCCAACACACCCCCAGATTGAAAGTGAGGGGGTGGAAAACCATTTACCATGCTAATGGACACCAAAAGAAAGCTGGGGTGGCAATCCTTATATCAGACAAACTAGATTTTAAAACAAAGACTGTAATAAGTGATGAAGAAGGACACTATATCCTACTTAAAGGGTCTATCCAACAAGAAGATCTAACAACTGTAAATATCTATGCCCCTAACATGGGAGCAGCCAAATATATAAGGCAGTTAATAACAAAAGCGAAGAAACACATCGACAATACAATAATAGTGGGGGACTTTAACACCCCCATCACTGAAATGGACAGATCACCTAAGCAAAAGATCAACAAGGAAATAAAGACTTTAAATGACACACTGGACCAAATGGACTTCACAGACATATTCAGAACATTCCATCCCAAAGCAACGGAATACACATTCTTCTCTAGTGCCCATGGAACATTCTCCAGAATAGATCACATCCTAGGTCACAAATCAGGTCTCAACTGGTACCAAAAGATTGGGATTTTTCCCTGCATATTTTCAGACCACAATGCTTTGAAACTAGAACTCAATCACAAGAGGAAAGTTGGAAAGAACTCAAATACATGGCGGCCAAAGAGCATCCTACTAAAGAATGAATGGGTCAACCAGGAAATTAAAGAAGAATTTAAAAAATTCATGGAAACCAATGAAAATGAAAACACAACTGTTCAAAATCTTTGGGATACAGCAAAGGCAGTCCTGAGAGGAAAGTATATAGCAATACAAGCCTTGCTCAAGAAACAAGAAAGGTCTCAAATGCACAACCTAACCCTACACCTAAAGGAGCTGGAGAAAGAACAGCAAATAAAGCCTAAACCCAGCAGGAGAAGAGAAATAATAAAGATTAGAGCAGAAATCAAAGAAATAGAAACCAAAGGAACAGTAGAACAGATCAACGAAACTAGGAGCTGGTTCTTTGAAAGAATTAACAAGATTGATAAACCCCTGGCCGGACTGATCAGAATGAAAAGAGAAATGACCCAAATCAACAAAATCATGAATGAAAGAGGAGAGATCACAACCAACACCAAAAAAATACAGACAATTATAATAACATATTATGAGCAACTCTATGCCAGCAAATTAGATAACCTGGAAGAAATGGGTGCATTCCTAGCGATGTATCAACTACCAAAATTGAACCAGGAAGAAATAGAAAACCTGAGCAGACCTATAGCCACTAAGGAAATTGAAGCAGTCATCAAAAATCTCCCAAGAAACAAAAGCCCGGGGCCAGATGGCTTCCCAGGGGAATTCTATCAGACATTTAAAGAAGAATTAATACCTATTCTCCTGAAACTGTTCCAAAAAATAGAAATGGAAGGAAAACTTCCAAACTCATTTTATGAGGCCAGCATTACCTTGATCCCAAAACCAGACAAAGACCCCATCAAAAAGGAGAATTACAGACCAATATCCCTGATGAACATGCATGGAAAAATTCTCACCAAAATAGTAGCCAATAGGATACAACAGTACATTAAAAGGATTATTCACCACGACCAAGTGGGATTTATCGCTGGGCTGCAAGGATGGTTCAACATCCGCAAATCAAACAACGTGATACAATACATTAACAAAAGAAAGAACAAGAATCATATGATCCTCTCAATAGATGCAGAAAAAGCATTTGACAAAGTACAGCATCCTTTCTTGATCAAAACTCTTCAGGGTATAGGGATAGAGGGTACATACCTCAGTATCATAAAAGCCATCTGTGAAAAACCTACAGCGAATATCATTCTCAATGGGGAAAAGCTGAGAGTTTCTCCCCTAAGGTCAGGAACGCGGCAGGAATGTCCACTCTCACCACCGCTATTCAACATAGTATTGGAAGTTCTAGCCACAGCAATCAGACAACAAAAAGAAATCAAAGGCATCCAAATGAGCAAAGAGGAAGCCAAACTCTCACTCTTTGCAGATGATATGATACTGTATGTGGAAAACCCAAAAGATTCCACCCCAAAACAGCTAGAACTCATACAGGAATTCAGTAAAGTAGCAGAATATAAAATCAATGCACAGAAATCAGTGGCATTCCTATACACCAACAACAAGTCAGAAGAGAGACAAATCAAGGAGTCGATCCCATTTACAATTGCACCCAAAACCATAAGATACCTAGGAATAAATTTAACCAAAGAGGCAAAGGATCTGTACTCAGAAAACTATAAAATACTCATGAAAGAAATTGAAGAAGACACAAAGAAATGGAAAAATGTTCCATGCTCATGGATTGGGAGAACAAACATTGTGAAGATGTCAATGCTACCTAGAGGAATCTACACATTCAATGCAATCCCCATCAAAATGCCATCCACTTTTTTCAAAGAAATGGAACAAATAATCCTAAAATTTGTATGGAACCAGAAGAGACCCCGAATAGCCAGAGGAATGCTGAAAAAGAAAAGCAAGGCTGGCGGCATCACAATTCTGGACTTCCAGCTCTATTACAAAGCTGTCATCATCAAGACAGTATGGTACTGGCACAAAAACAGACACATAGATCAATGGAACAGAATCGAGAGACCAGAAATTGACCCTCAACTCTATGGTCAACTTGTCTTTGACAAAGCAGGAAAGAATGTCCAATGGCAAAAAGACAGTCTCTTCAACAAATGGTGTTGGGAAAATTGGACAGCCACATGCAGAAGAATGAAAGTGGACCATTTCCTTACACCACACACAAAAATAGACTCCAAATGGTTGAAAGACCTAAACGTGAGACAGGAGTCCATCAAAATCCTAAAGGAGAACACAGGCAGCAACCTCTTCGACCTCAGCCGCAGCAACTTCTTCCTAAAAACATCACCAAAGGCAAGGGAAGCAAGGGCAAAAATGAAGTATTGGGATTTTATCAAGATAAAGAGCTTTTGCACAGCAAAAGGAACAGTCAACAAAACCAAAAGACAACCGACAGAACGGGAGAAAATATTTGCAAATGACATATCAGATAAAGGGCTAGTATCCAAAATCTATAAAGAACTTATCCAACTCAACACCCAAAGAACAAATAATCCATTCAAGAAATGGGCAGAAGACATGAACAGACATTTTTCCAAAGAAGACATCCAAATGGCCGACAGACACATGAAAAAGTCCTCAACATCGCTCGGCATCAGGGAAATCCAAATCAAATCCTCAATGAGATACCACCTCACACCCGTCAGAATGGCTAAAATTAACAAGTCAGGGAACGACAGATGTTGGCGGGGATGTGGAGAAAGGGGAACCCTCCTACACTGTTGGTGGGAATGCAAGCTGGTGCAACCCCTCTGGAAAACAGTATGGAGGTTCCTCAAACAGTTGAAATTAGAGCTACCGTTCGATCCAGCAATTGCACTACTGGGTATTTACCCCAAAGATACAAATGTAGGGATCCGAAGGGGTACATGCACCCCAATGTTTATAGCAGCAATGTCCACAATAGCCAAACTGTGGAAAGAGCCAAGATGTCCATCGACACTTGAATGGATAAAGAAAACTTGGTATGTATACACAATGGAATATTATGCAGCCATCAAAAGGAATGAGATCTTGCCATTTGCAACGACGTGGATGGAACTGGAGGGTGTTATGCTGAGTGAAATAAGTCCATCAGAGAAAGACATGTATCATATGACCTCACTGATATGAGGAATTCTTAATCTCAGGAAACAAACTGAGGGTTGCTGGAGTGGCGGGTGGTGGGAGCAATGGGGTGGCTGGGTGATAGACATTGGGGAGGGTATGTGCTATGGTGAGCGCTGTGAATTGTGCAAGACTGTTGAGTCGCAGATCTGTACTTCTGCAACAAATAATGCAACATATGTTAAGAAAAAAGAAAAAGAAGAAGATAGCAGGAGGGGAAGAATGATGGGGAGTAAGTCAGAGGGGGAGATGAACCATGAGAGATGATGGACTCTGAAAAACAAACTGAGGGTTCTAGAGGGGAGGAGGTGGGGGGATGGGTTAGCCTGGTGATGGGTATTCAAGGGGGCATGTTCTGCATGGAGCACTGGGTGTTATGCACAAACAATGAATCATGGAACACTACATCAAAAACTAATGATGTAATATATGGTGATTAACATAACAATAAAAAAATTTAAAAATATATATATTTATTTACATATATATTATCTAACATACCTGTCCAGCCATGCTATAATACATCTTACAGATAAGAAAACTGAGGCTCAGGGTCTCATGGTCATACAACTAATAAGTGGCTAGGATGTTTAAGATTGTTATGTCCTTTTTATTAATTGACCCTCTTAGGATTATGAAATGTTCATTTTTATCTCTGGTAATACTCTTTACCTTGAAGCTTATTTTATTGATATTAATACAGCCACATGAGCCTTCCTGTTTCCACTGTATACTCTTTTCATCCAACTACTTTCAAAATATCTGTATATTTATAGTATATATATATTTTAATTTTTAAAGTATATTATACTTTATATTTAAAGTATCTCTCTTGTTGATAGCATGTGAATCAGGTCTTACTTTTTCATCTGTTCTGACAATCTCTGCCTTTTAATTAATTGGAGCATTTACTCCTTTAATACTTCATGCAATTATTGGTGCCAATGGATTCAAAGTTACCATTTTGTTATTTGGTTTTGGTTTGCTCCCTGTAGTTTCTGTTCTGCTGGTCTTCCTTTTTTTTTTTTTTTTTCTTCTTCAATAGCTTTTATAATCCCATTTTAATCTATCTATTGACTTTTTACCTATACTTCTTAACATTATTTTTTAATAGTTGCTCTACAGATTAAAAGACACATCCTTAATCTTTTAAAGTATATTTAGAGTATACCCTATATATATTTTATATGTAAAATTACTTTTTCTACATAAAATGTAGAAAACTCAACCTTAGTGTATTTATTTCCCATATGCAGGAGTTGTCATAGTTATTACCCATCCGTACATTGTAAACTCCAGAAGATAATGCCATCATTTTTACTTAATACAGACATAAGTATTTTACAGAAAATTATGCTTAGACTGGGCTGGTGAAATAAGCTAGAGATGGATGCAAGAGACATTTAGTGGTTCAAGTCTTATAAATGATTTATATCTGAAGGTTGAAAGTAAAGCAGGAAGCAAGAGAGTACTTGATGTCTGCCTTCTGTAAATGGAGATGTGTTTGTGTCATTTACTATAAGAATAGACAGCCAGATTTGGGGGCAAAAATATATGTTCAGTCTTGGACATGAATTTGAGAAGCCTTTGAGATATCTAACAGAAGATGTCACATCAGCAAGCAGATGCATGAGTTTGAAGCTTAGAAATTGAAATTTGGGGGCCAGCTGCCCATAAATGGCAATTGAAACCATGAGAATGAGTGATATCATTTAGGAAAATAGTATGGAATGTAAAAGAAAGGAGGCCTCATTGTGGGAAAATGTTACACAACTCAAGCCAGGTATCCTTGGATCTAGTACTGAGTGTTTTGGGATTCCTGGGTAGAAAGGAAGGAGATATAAGGAAAGCCTGTGAATATGACATCATGGAAGTCAAGAGCAAAACACATAGATTTAAAGGAAAGGGGAACTGCCAATAGAACCAGATACTCCTGGGTTATCTAGCAGGTTGGGGACTAAGACATTCTTATTGAATTTAATATCACGTAGGTCCATGGTATCCTAGGCAAAACTATTCTCTCTGCAAAGACAGGGAGGGAACCAGACTGGAGCAGGCTAGAAAATAAGTGGAAGTTAGAGATATAGGAAAAGTACAAGTTAACAATTCTTTAGAGATTAGCTGTGAGGTGGAAAGAGATAAAAAAGATGGCTGCAAAGGAAAGATGACACTTGAGAGACAATGTATTGCATAAAAATAATACTGTTCATTTGCTTGTTGAAGACAGGCAAAACTTCAGTGTTTCAATAATGACTGGAAAGAGTAGGGGGAAGAGGAAGATACAGGAAAGAGCAAAGTCATGAGTCAAGAGGAGATTGGTCTTACACACAAGGAAGGGCCCCTTCCTACTAAGGAGTAAGGAAAAACCAGAATGGAGTTGTAGGGCCGGTAGCACAAGGTGAGAGATTCATCGCTGGAATCGCCTTTACTTCTTTGTGAAGTGAGAAGCAAGGTCATTTGTTGAGAGAATGGATAAGGGGGTGAAACTACAAGTTTGGAAGAAGTCAAAATGGTTTAAAACATTAGTGTACAGAACAGATCAGGAAAATGTGGTAGAATGGATTGTGAGTACAGAGCGCTAACTTGGGATTGAGATCCCAGATGTATGGAGATCCCAGATGTATGCTCTAATAGGGGGTGACTAGGTAAGTTCACATGGAGCATACTTTTCCCATCTGTTTATCGTTACCTACAAGAAGTAGAACTAATGCCAACTGCAGTATCTACACTTCCCCTGAATTTCAAACTTTTGTTTCTAGAGCCCCCGACCAGAGTGTTGGAAAACCCTCTTCCATGGTGTTAACTGGACATCAACATTTTTTCATAAGAACGTGTAATCGCAAAGTCTATAATTTCTAGCCTAGTGTATGCTTTGAATGTGCTTTAAATATGTGTTACTTGTTAAAACTTTGGAGCTGAAGGATCATCTTACTCAACTGATGTATACAATCTTTCATGTGACCTAATGGGCAAAACAAATTTTTGCATCCAGTTAATCAGTCAAATAAGAATTATTTTTTTGTCAGAAAAAGCCTGACTTCAACTTTTTTGAGTTCAAATAAATTTATTAATAAATTACTTAATGGCAAGCTTATCTCTTCTGAGTTCTAATTCAAATACAGATTAACAGGTAGAAAAGGCACAGAGCAGTGCCAGGAGTTTGTTACCTGGATGAAGCTGAGCCCTACATTTTCTCTTTGCTTTCTCAGGACTTGTCTTTGAAGCAAGACGGTTCCTCTGGCCCCTTGTTTGATGGCTCAGACATTTTTACTGCCCCTCCCCCTCCCGCCAGAGGGCAACAAACCACAGTGAGAGTCACAATGGGTGAGAAATAGATTTTCACTAAATGCAAACAGGAAAATTGTGAAGACTGAGTTGGGAATAAAAGAATGGCGGTGCAAAGGAATTTTTACAAAGATCAATTTTAGGAAAGAAGATGCATAAATCTGAAAACTGATTTCTTTAAAATATACACTCCCCCACAGCTCTGGACAGTTCTTTTTTTTTTTTAAGATTTATTTATTTTACAGAGAGAGATAGTGCATGCACACATGAGCAGGAGGAGGGGCAGAGGAGGAAAGAGAGAGAAAATCCTCAAGTAGACTCCCCACCGAGCACCGAGCCCGACATGGGGCTTGATCTCAGGACCCTGAGATCATGACCAGAACCAAAATCAAGAGTCAGATGCTTAACCAACTGAGTCACCAAGGTGCCTAGACAGTTCTTGTGTATGTTCAAGTAAGTGCACACTCCAGGTAGAAGAGAGCTACTATATACAACCCTTTGTCAGAAAAGTTATCTGTATTTCAACATTCATTTAAGCAGTTCAGTTCATGGGTGACCTGCAAAGTCCTAAAATGTCAGTACTGGGCAGTTGGAGAACATCTCCACATCTGAAGTCTCAATGATTCATATATAGGTGAGAAAACTGAGTCTCAGAGAGTTGAAATAATGTGACCCTGATTGTCAAAATAGTTCTTTTTGAACAATTTTGAAATAAGGTTCAAAGTCTACAGAAAGGTCTAAAAATACCCATGAATAAAGCTATATTCTTCCATCAGCTACCCCCCTATTCCAAAACATAATTAAGCCCCTTCATTGTTCTAGGAATTACTAAGGATACAGTGATAATTCAGGCATATATCCTGCTCTTAAGGAGCTATAAAAGGATAAGAATGTATGCACAAAAAAAGTATAAATCAAGGAAATACATAAAATTGGAAATGTGAGTGCCAGAAAGTATCCTAACAGTTTGGAGAAGCTTAAAGCAGTCTGGTTTTGCTCTAATGGGTAGAGCACCAATCCATGAATTGATTTCCAAGACCACCACATTGTTGATTAAACATGGACCAGGAGATTCCTTTCCAGTATTAGTGAAGCTCTTCCACTTGCAACCAAAGTCTTTGAAGAGCAAAGACTGAGCCAGGTTCTGCATTACCAGGCACTGACGAACTGATGACTGGGGATCCAAAAGCTGGACTCCACCTTTCTTCTCAGGAGGCATTAGGGCTACACATTTCTATACAACCTTCCAATGATCAGCAATGGAAGGTGAACAGGATGCTCTAGTGGAAGAAAAAGGAGGAAGAACTGCCTTTGAAAAATGAGACAAATATAAATAATTTAGAAAAATCATTTTATATTCCTCCAAAAACAACTTCTGAGAAATCTATGGTTTAATACCTACAAAGAGTACAGAAGACAAACAATGCCATTGAAGAGTCTGACATTCTCAGCAATAAAAAATTGACATCTCACTCCTCCAAACTCCCAGCATTTTCTCACTGCCTTTCTTTCGACCCTGACTTTTGTCTCACTGAATTAGGGTTTATACTTTCATGGTTTTCCCCCCACTTCTAGACTGTAAGCTCCTGAAGGAAAGATGTGGGTCTAACTCCCTTTCCATCTTTCTGTAACAGGAGCACAGAATAAACATTCATTTGACCTAAAATGCACAACCATGAAATCAGTTGGTGCCATGTCAATAATCCAAAATTAAGGACTTCTTCCACAGATCCCAAACTGGCCTCCAGACAAAGACTAAAACATCCTACAAATATTTTTTTCCATTAACTTTCTTAATCTATGTCAGTATGAACTCAGTGTAAACTGTAATGTCTTTTTTGAAAGCTATTTCCCTTTAGCTAGTTGTTCTGTGACATCACATGCCTGCCAGGTTAAATTATCATCCATCAGTGGCTTCTGAACAACACTGGTTTCAGTGACAGCCTCAGGGTCAATCCCCAGAGATGTGGCTACCAAGTAAATCAAGAACAATTTTTCATCTCTCTCTCTCTCTCTCTCTCTCTCTCTCTCTCTCTCTGTGTGTGTGTGTGTGTGTGTGTGTGTGTGTGTTAGGAGAATGTTGGCTAAGATTTAACCCAAAGCAAACTTTTGAGGTAAGATGCCCTCTCTGAGGAATTCTGGCTTACAACAGAAGAGTTGGCAGTCTCTTTTCTACAACCTCACAACCAGGTCTCACTCCACTGCCAACCCCTAACTTGATTTTTTTGTCTGTAATTCAATGAGAGGTTTTTGCTTCCAAATCACTTTCAAATCCTCCAGCTGTGCTTTCTCCTGGTGCACGATAGGTACATTGCCTTCCAATTGAATTATCACCCTATTTATCTATTTTTCTATATTAAAGTCTGGTTAGCTGTTCTCTTCCAATGCCCTGGGGTCTGGCCCCTTCCTTAGCAAAGCCTAGCATTACTTTCTCAGTAATAGCACTAGGTAGACTCATTAAGTTTCAATATTAAACAAGCTGTAGGAAACTTTGAGTTTCTTCCACAAAAGAGAAATGAAATCTTGATATACCTATATATATGCGGTGTTTTCAACCCCAACCCAAACTTTTTGTTACATTTTAATGCACATTCATATAAGCAGAATAAGCTCTCAAAAGAAAAACTGCAGTTTAGTGAATGTTAAGAATGACAAAACCCAAGACTGAGCCCCATATGGGACTTGCAGATAATTTTAAATGATAAATTCTCTGCCTCTTCTCATTATTTGAGCAAAAGCTGGAGCACATAAGGAAAAAAAGACACTGAGCCTGAGATAAAGCATTTCCAAAGTTATCTGTGTATGAAGCTCTCCTACAGCTACCTTGATTACTTTTGCTCCTCACTGGACTAGCCAAAGATTCCCCTGGATATGCACATCACAGTCTCCAAACATCAGAGATGCACTCCCAGACTCCCCCAAGAAAAAACACAAATTCCCATGTCATGGTGGGCGATGTTCCAGGGTTCCTCCATCTTTGGGTCTGATACCAACTCTACAGGGATATCTGAGCAGGGTGGTATTAAGAGCCTGTGGCTTCCTTGGGCATTGTAGGGCTCTGTGCCCATCCCTTCAGCCTCCTCCACAGTTATATTGCCAGCTCAGTCTCTGAATGGTCCAAAATTCACAGAAGAAGGGAAGTAAGGAGATAGCCAAGTAATTACAACAGAAGATGTCAAAAGGGAATTATTTTATACTAAATTACTATATCCTTGTAAATGAATGGGATTATTTCTGGGGGAAAAAAGGGAGAAAATTATGTTTACCCAAGTGGAAAGTTTTATTTTCAGTCATAAGCTGAGGTTTCATATCCCATTAAGCAGCAAAGGAAAATAACTCTTTTAGTCTATTCTTCTTCCTGTCAGTTTTGATTTAAATGAAAGAAAAAAAAATTAACCAGGGCTACAGGTCAAAGGATTCTAGCTTTCAAAATCAGAACACTAGTATGGATGTTTTGAGGCAGTTAGCCAACAGGGAAATAAATGTAGATTCTATAGGAATCAGTTCACACTACAGCGCCTTAAAAGAGGACTCAAGATCCTCTGTCCTTCTAGCTGCTAAGTCTTTGACCCTGCCTGGGATACACATTGTCTCTGCTCATTCTTTGCTGGTAAAAACAGTGAGGTGATTTAATTCCCATCAGGAGCTGCTACACAGGAAGAACTGTCTTCACACAGAAGGCAGGCAGGCTAAGTGGTGGGGAGGGAAGTGTTCCAGAGTGTGACAGAGTCAGGCATCTGCCCCATTGAGCTGGCTCTACCTCCAACCACATCCCTACATCCATTATGGAAAACACAAGAAGTCAGAGTTGAGAGGGAAGAGCCTCAGTGCACTGAGAAATTTAGAAACAGCAGCAGCAGCAATAGGAGGAGGCAGAACTCAAAGATTCCCTGAAATGAAAGGCTTCAGGCAGCCTGTCACAATAGGATTTCACAATAAATATGAATTGCTTCAGAATTCACCATCTCCTCCTTCCCACCTGGTTCAGAGGGAACACCACCAGGGTCTATGGTAGAAGCATTTTCTTTCCCCCTGAGCCCTTAAGAATGGAAAGCTAGTAAAATATTTCAATAGCTATGGTCCACAGACTATGCACTCCTCAAATGATTATCACACCGTTGGCTTTAATTCAATTCCTTAGGGGTTCCTGATCAATATCTTGGTAAAAAAAGTTACAACTCAGAGAGAATAAAGTTCTCTAAATAATTCCACCAACACTCTTTCTCTGATGGCAGTGTTAGTCCATAAAGACAGAGTATTTTTGGATAAATTCTGTGATCTTTTAACCCTTAGGGTGTTACCCAGCTGAGTATATTAAACACCTTCCCAGACACAGTAACTCCTCTTCGACCCTCTTATCTTTCCTCAAGGACTGTTCCTTCCCAGTCTGTGATATGTTGTTCTCCTTGTTACTACCTATCTTGTCAGGCATTTCCTCTGTGGTTTTAGACATTTCATGCATCATTGCTCCCAATGTCTTTTTCTCACATTTTTTGCTTCCTCAGCCTTGAATCACTTTTTTGGTGAAATATTTCGTGACATTCATTTTTCATACAAATTTGCAATTTATTTCCATTTCCTTCCTGATCATATCATATTTCACACGCCTTAAGATGCTGAGTGGAGATCTCCTTCCAGAAGGGTCTCCCATGAAAAGAAGGAAAGGAAGAAAATTAATGTGCCATCATCATAAAACCAGTGTATACACCAAATGGCTCTAGAATATGTTATACTGACCAAAACTAAAGTTGCAGTTTTGGGTCAATGAACAGACAAACAGGTCTATAGAGATGCAGTTACTCTGCAAAGGAGAGAGAGATGGTTTTTCTCCGGCATGATTAGTATTTCAGTCCTTGGCAATCAATCTTAAAAGCTATACCACCAACCAAGAGTTAAACCATTTTTTTAAAGATGGCCTTCAAGGTTAGCAGATGTTGAGATAAAAATAAATTATAACTCAAAGAAGGTGAAAATCGAGATCCTTAGCACAGAAGAAGGCCATGTGTTTTTAACTGAGTTTCAAAGCCATATGGAGAGCTGATGTGGTAGAGAAATGTAAGCAGGATTTTTTTCCAGATGGTGGGCACTTGAGTTGAGGAGCTGAATATTGTGGAGGCCAAGGACCCAGGGAAAAAGGATTTTGAGGCTGTACAAAACTGATTCTCAAGGTTGAAGGAAATGAAGTATTCAATTGTGAACAAGAGTCTAAAAAAATGAAAGGTCTAAGTAAAGGAGGTGACACGTGGAGCCAGCTGGTGGTTTCCAAAATAAATTCTCAGTACATGTAAAGTTAAAAAGATATGAGAAAGTCACTGATGCAACAACAAAACTCCGTGTGTTCCTCAGGAATGAGGAAAGGGTGATCTACATACAGAAAACATACTTAGTGGAGAAAAGATCATCAAACTTTCTCAAAATATTGTCCCTACACTGCTAGCATTAGAATCACCTATCTTTTTTTAACGCAAAATTCCAGGCTTCAATCCATTTCCTACTGTGAAGGAATTCTTAGTTGGGGCAGAATTTTTAAAAGTTCATCAGTTGATTCTTATGGTCACTAAAGCTGAAAAGATTACTGATAACAAATTTGCTACAGATAAACCCAAGCGCAAATAATAATAATAATAATAATAGTAATAGTAATAAAAGGCAATACACGAGGGAATATGCCTGGTATCCCCCAAACTTGGGGCTGATTCTGAAACACACTAAAATATATTTAACAATTGGAGCAAAAGTTAGATGTGAAAAATAATTACTCAAATGGATACTCTCATATAAAGGAATTACATTGCCTTTCATTAATCAGACATCATATGATGAGGATTTCTGAATAATTTCATTTTCTATTTACTTAATGGTTAAAAAATATTGTGCGATATTAAGGCTTTGTTTGTTTAAATTCTATATCCCTCTTAGAGCAGAGTAATTATGTCTGGGTCAGTAGGGACCTTTCAGATTTTCATGCTAATCACTAGAGACAAAATATTTAACATCTTATATGGATATGGAAAAAAATACAAGATTGGAATGGTGATATATTTACTCCAGCATAAACCTGAAAACTTCCTTTTAAAGGTATGCTGTTTTGGGGTTTTGTTTGCTTTTTATTATTTTTAGCTTTTACTTTTCTTGTCTCTTAGGAGGTTAAACAAAAGGGAGAATTTAAAACCCTAAAAATACTGTTATGAAAGAGTCTCAAAGAGGCCTGTATGTTGTGGATATTGTTTTTCCAGGAAGTATCTTTTTGTCAAGATTTCCCCCAAAGTAAGTCTATTACTGCATTGAGATGTTGCTTACAAGGCCATTCTAAGTCAAAGGGTAATGGTTGAAAAATTCTTTTCACTGATTCATTTTAAAATGGAAAATGTAAAAATACTTCCTTTTCATGAAGACAAATTGCATTTTTAAATTCTCCTAATGAACCAGCATTCATCAATGCTTGCTCATTTATCTTTGCAGGGGGAGTTCTGGGGCACAGATAAGAAGATTAATGTCTCTGAACTTTTCAACACATTGAGTTCAGTCATGGTCCTCCCCTGGTGAGCAGAATTAAGTCAATATCATTACTAACATTCTCAGTAACATTTTTAGATTTACATTATGTTTCTATCATTTTTTTTAGACTCAGAGAATCCACACTGATACCAAAGTTTATGTTACTAATTTACCAAGAATATGGCTTCAATTTCTTTTCATCTTGGTGAGAATAATATTGTGGCCGGCAGGGATGGGCCAGTGGTATGAAACTTAATAGTGCTTGAGGGTTTTAAGGAATGAGGAAGAAGACAGGCCCTTTGTTCCCTTAAAAATCATTCATTTATCAAACATTTATTAAGCATTTACTCTAAGGTAGGCATTGAAGAAGGCTCTGGAGAAGCAAAGATAAATAATAAATGAATCTTTCTCCAAGGACTCAAAATTGTTGGAGGAGGCAGTCAGGAAAACAAATCCATGCTATATGTGGTAGACACAGCACTATTTAATGGAAGGAGAAATATTTTATGAAAATATCAGAAAAGTACTCAAAGAAGAGAGTTGTTTGACTGGAATCAGGCAAATAAAGTTTAGATATTCCATTCTACCCCAAAATTTATATCTGTAAGGAACCTATAAATGTGACCTTATTTAAAAACAGGGTATTTGAAGATGTAATGAAGTTAAGAGGAGCTCATTCTGCATTTGGATGAGATCTAATATAAAAATTGATGTCCTTATAAAAAGAGAAAAAGTTAGACACAGAGGGAAAATGGTAGGTATTGATGGAGGCAAATACTGAAGTGATGAATCCATCTAGGATCCTCCCTTGGAGTCTTCAGGGAGAACATGATCCTGTTGACACCTTGATTTTGGATTTCTAGCCTCAAGAACTGAGACAATAACTTTGTATTTTTTTTAAGCCACCCAGTTTGTTTTGCTATGCCAGTCTTTGGAAACTAATACAGATATATGTATATGTAACAATGAAGGAAAAGAATGGTTCCATACATGCATGCTATATTTGGGGAAAATGAGTTTTTCAGGAAGTCAGAAATATAGAGACTGAAGTGGAAGGCATTATCAGGCAATGTGGCTGGAAAGGTAAACTTGATACAGATTCACCTGGTGTACCCAATATGGAGCACTTTTAAATTATTAAATATTTTAGGTCTTATTTTTGTACCTAGAAAAGTGGTGTATACTTTAAATTGGAAGCAAAAGGAAGCTCTAAGATAGTTTACACAGGGGCAGGAAAAAATCAAAATTGTTTTTGTTCTTTTTTTCAGAAAAACTACTCTGAATGTCCTATATACAAAGGTATGTGGGGAGGAGTGGGTGGAAGGTTTATACACGGAGAGATCAGATAAGAGGATGTAACCATGGTTCAAATAAAAGACTAAAGTAGATGGTTAGGGAGTATCACTTCCGATAATGATGGACTACCTTATATCGGTCTAAGCCTCGGACCACAAACTCTCATCCAGAAAAAAAAGAAAATAATTTTGAAGTCATTGGAGAACAAGCAAAAGCAGACAGAAATTGGAAGGGGTGTGACCCTTAAAGCAATGAAACAAATTAGGTGAGATCCACATTAAACCAATTCTTCCCTGGAGGGAATTCTCCTGTTCACAGTACATGGTGGATAGACCTCAAATGAAAAGTCATAGTCTCATCTGGTGAGGAATAAGGGAAGACCTCAGAGCTGCCAAAGAGATGTGACTGAGAAGAGAAACCCAAAATAAGGATACAGAAACAGGAGGAGCCCCAAATTCTGCATATAAATATCAATCAAATCTTGATCTTCTGATCTGGATATGCAAAAGGCAAGAGTAGAAACCAAGTTTCGAACTGGAAGAACTGGAAGGATTGGAAGCCTGAGGAGTTGAGCAGAGATTTTCAACAGCTGCTCAGTGCTGGAAAGAACTTCAGGGTTCAAGTCCTGCCATGTTAAAGGGGATTGGCAAACAACTCAGACTTACTTTTAAAATCTTAGAAGGGCAATGCCATAAAAGAAAGAACATGTTCAGGACTCAGGAAGGGGCTTACCCTAGGATCAAAGACAAAATAGAAATAACAGAGCCTATATCTAAGCTTTCCCAGTGTCAAGATGACCTACCAGTAATTTAACTGCCTGAAAAAATAAAACACCATTTAGAAGTTAACAGAATCCAGAGTATCTATAATTCAGTCATGGTATCTGTATAATCAATGATTACTGTGTATACCATGCATCAGGAAAATGTAACCTATCTTCAAGAGAAAAAAAAAAAAACAACCTGGACATAAAACTGGAGATTCAAAAGGAAAGAAAAGAGAAAATGGGGCAGGAAAAATACTTGGAGAGAATACTGGTTGAAATTTTCCCACATTTGATTAAAGACATCAACCAATAGATCCAAGATGCTCAGCAAACTATGAGCAGATAAATATGAAGAAAACCACACCTAAGTATATTATACTCAAACTCCAAAAAAAAAAAAAAACAAATTCATAAAAGCAACCAAAGAAACAAGCATAAGAATGATGGCTTGCTTCTCATAAGAAACAACAGGAAAAAAAAATCTGACGGAACAAAATATTTAAAATATTGAATAAATAACACATCCTAGAATTCTATACCCAATAAAAATATCCTTCAAAAATCATTTTAAAATAAAGATGTTTTCAGATGAATGAAAACTGAAAGAATTTGTAGCTGAAAGAATCTCACGAGAAGTGAAGAAGAAAGGTCTGTGGGTTGAAAGGAAATGATACCAGATAGAAAATTAGATCTAAAGGAAGAAACAAAGAGCATGAGAAATAGTAAAATTTGGGTAGATTTTTTTTTCATTTCTTAAATTCTTTTTAAAATAGTTAAATGTTTAAAGAAAATTAGTAATAGTTCTGTATATTGGGGTTTAAATACATGTATATGTAAAAATATAGGACCAAATTAGCACTAGAAAAGAAAGGGATTCATTGATCCTATGAGGGATACACTGATTTGTATTTTAAGATTTTATTTATTTATTTGAGAGAGAGAGAGAGAGAGCATGAGCAGGGGGAGGGGCAGAAGGAGAGGGAGAAATATGTTCCCCACTGAGCAGGGAGCCCAACATGGGGCTAGATCCCAGGACCCTGGGATCATGACTTGAGCTGAAGACAGATGCTTAATTGATTGAACCACTCAGGCACCCTGACACTGATTTATATTTTTATAAAGTTCTTACATTATAGGTGAAGTACTATGAAGTTAGAGATGTATATTATAATAACTTGAGCAATTACTAAAAATTAATACAAAATTAAAGTAAAAATCTAAAAGAGAAGATAGAATACTAGAAAATGTTTTCTGATTAACCTAAAGTAGGCAGAAAGGAGGAAAAAAGGAAAGGGAACAAACAGTTTGTTGATAATTTGATAAGTTGATAAACTTAAATACAACCATATCAATAAATACACTCCCACAATTAAGAAAATTTCTTATCTAGGGGAGCCTAGGTGGCTCAGTCAGTTAAGCATCTGCCGTTGGCTCAGGTCATGACCTCAGGGTCCTAGGATCAAGCCCCACATCAGGTTCCTTGCTCAGCACGGAGTCTACTTCTCCCTCTCCTTCTGCTCCTCCCCACTACTCATGCTCTCTCTCTCCCTGTCTCAAATAAATAAATAAAATCTTTTTTTAAAAAAAGAAAATTTCTTATCTAGTCAAACTGGATAAAAATTCCTGATCAACTATATCTAAATTTATTAAATATAAAGATACCTATCAGTAGAAGTAAAAGGATAGAAACTACAAAGTTCAACCATCAAGCTTAAGAAAGTGGAGAGGCTCTAATAACTAAGACTTTAAGACAAGAAGTAGCCCTTGAAGTAAAGAGAGGCATTTCATAAGCATAGAAGGGTAATTTTGTCAAGACAACAGCAGAATCGCTTCTCGGCCTTTTGGCTAAGATCAAGTGAAGTCAACAGCAGAATACTGAATAAATACACATCTAATGGTCAATCTTCAAAATTCATAAAGGAAAAATTGAAAGGAAAATCCTAAAAAGAGAAATGGACTTAGTTGTAGATTTCAACACTCCTTTGTCAGTAATTGATAGACAGGTTGACAAAAGAAGTTCAATAAGAATGAAGAATATTTGAATAACAATAGAAGTTATCTTGATTTAATGAATATTTATGCAACACTGCCTCTGACTACTTTAAATACATTCTGTTAAAGTCGATATGGATAGTGCATCAAGAAAGATCATATGCCAGGCTATAAAACAAGTCTCATTACTTTTAAAGGACTGAAATCACTCAGAGTATGTTCTCTGACAACAACAGGATTAAATTACAATCAACAATAACCACTACTGATTTTACAGATCTAAAAATGATAAAAAGTGAGTATTATGAACAGCTTTCTATGGATAAAATCAACAATCTGAAATGGGAAAATTCCTCAAAAACACAATTTACCAATTTGGCCACAGGTAGAAATGGAAAATATGACTAGCCCTGTATCTTTTGAAAGAAATTAAATTTGTAGTTTAAACCTTTCCCAGAAAGAAAACTAACTCCAGGTTTAGATGGCCTCACTAGTAAAATCTATCACCATTTAAACTACCAATGATACCAAGCTTACACAAAACTCTTCCATAAAACAGAGGTGGAGAGAACACTTGCCAACTCACTTTATGAAGTCAACCTAACCCTATCAAAACTTGACTAGGTCCAGACAAGAGAAGAAAATTACAGACAAAACAACTATTAAAAGATAGATATTCAAGGTAATTTGAACGTCAGATATTTGATATTAAAGAATCTCTCATTTTTTTTTTTATTTTGACCCTATCTTAAAATAGGTCTTATCTTTTTGAAATAGGTACTAAAGTACTCCCAGGTAAAGTAGCATTAAGTTGATCATACAATACTGATCTCTCTCTTGGTCAGAAAATCTTAGCAATTTCACAATTCAACCTAACACATCTGGAATTTTCTTCATTATAGTCTAATGGGGAAGATGGAATGAGTGTATAAGGGTAGCTAAAACTAGAACACTGTGATGATGGGTGCGAAATATGGGCACCCCCCCCACCCCATGACCATTCTCATTACATAAAAACTGTTTGTTCTGCTTATCCTGTCACCAGTATTATTCATGCTAAGGGTCACATTTCAGATCCAGGGGAGAGGAGAGGAAGGAGGGGATGCAGCAGACCCACAGGATCAATCACAGTTCACACAGGCTGGATGTCGTGACACTATAAGGTCAGCATGTGCCCACTTTGAATGCCCTGGTGATAGCATTTTTCATGAGATATCCCACCTTTTTTTTCCCCCCACCTTTTCTATAACTTGTAAAAGCCTTTTCAATTTGGCTATTCTCTCTCATGCATTCCATTTGGAAATTCTTAAGCAAAAGAAAGTCTCTGTATAAATCACTGCACATTAGTAAATTGTTCTGAATTATACTTGAATTAGTCAATTTTTAAAGAATCTTACACACATTATCTTTCTTGTAAATTTCAAAAGGCATCACAAAGTGTAATCTAGTCATTGATTTATGGACTTGAATCTTTCAAAGGAAGGTTTCAGATTCACTCTGTGTCCATGAGTTGCTCAATCTGGCATTTAAGTAGGAAATATTGTCTAACGTGTGTAGGAACTCAGTTCCTCATTCTCCTCTTCTTAGGACAGAGATTCATCATCGGAATATCTGGGAAGTATACGCTGTACTCCCAACTTCAAAACTTACACACACACACAATCTGAGAGAGCTTCCTCCACCATTTCCCACACTGAGTGAGAAACGTGCTGCTCCGTATGTACTTTATATGTGTCAGAGGACTCCACAGTATCCAAGCTGCTTGGCTTTTCTATCAGTCTGCCTCCCATCAGGAAACAGAAACCACAGGATAATTTTAAAAAGGGGAAGCTTGATACAAAGAATTTATTAAACTATGATCAAAGGATCAATAAAAATGTAAAAAGGACTCAAACAGGTACTCTAGGGCTGATGGTGAGAGTGGAAAGAAAGACAGAATTCGAAGGGGATGCCTCTTCAACAGTGGGGTTCAGACCTTTTGGATGAAGGCATAGTTCATGAGTTGGAGACTATAGGATGCTGGACAAGTTCACTGGCTGGGCTACTCTAATGCTTGTCCACAGTTGCTGAACAGGTACGAGAAATCCTCCAACTCACAAGTGAGCCAAGACTGGTGAGTGGACAGGCCAAGGGATTTAGGGCATGCATGACTGCAGGATTGGAGCACCTGATGTTCATGTCAGGAGAACTACATGAAAGTGGTCCCTGGGCCTGAGCTATGGCTGTGAGGTATCTGAAGTACCTGAGGTACTGTGCTCTCGGGGTGCTGCCAGGGCAGAGCACCACTGTATGTCCCAGTACACTCACACCACATACCAGTCATGCAGCAGGAGCATGCAGACGCAAACACAACAACCAAATCCATGAAGAAAAGTCCTCTTCTCATGCAATGTACCTCAGTGCTCACTCCTGACAGAGCATCACACTGTGCACATTATTAAGGAGAAATGTTTAATCCAGCATGCAGAGCAGGTACCAAAAAGTGAATTTGGAGCAGAGAGGCAATAAGTCCAGTACTGACGAGTGGCTTTCTGGGTTTTATATGTTGGCATAGTCTCCCAAAAGTAACCCAAGATCTAATAGTGATTTCCATGGCATTCTGAGTTCCATGAAAGTAGCTTAACACCCAAGTATCACCATATCCTTCACATAGTGGTTAAGAGTCTCATAGTGAGCTCTGGAGCTGGGTTTCTTGGGCTAAATCCTGACTTGTCCACTCTCCAGCTGTGTGACTTTAGGATAGATATTCATCTTTTCTGTTTCATCCTTTAAAAGTGGGAATAACAGCCTCCACTCCTTGGAGCTGTTGGAAAGATTAAATGACAATATATGTTAGCGCTTAGAATAGTCCTAGCTCATAGTCAGAGCTTAACAAATATTAGCTTTTAATAGTATTATTGACTAAGTACCTATGACATAGAACGTTCACCTCTCTGGAAAGAGGTAACAACAGTCTGGAAGCCAGTGCTCCAATTATATTTGTTCAGAGGCCCAGGCATTTCTTCAATCAACCTATATTGGCTTCATCATGTCTCCTCTTGCAGCCCACAGAAATTACATTGACATTGCTCTGTGCTTGAGTTCCACAAGCTACCAAGAATTCATTACATTCGCTCAAAATTCCCACACCAAATGTAACTCCCCACTGACTCTTCCCAGTGTGTGCTCCTCTTTCTTCCCTTGCCTCCACTGTACAACCTGAGATATTTTTTTTCAACCACTTATTCCTCAGTTTATATGCCGATACATTAAAGCATACTCTATAAACAGAAAGGCAACTTGTTTAGGGGTCAAAAAAATGATGCTCAATTTTGAAATTCTAAATTTGAATGTCCTCATTTTCTGAGAATGTTTCCTACTTCATTTATTTAAAATCTAATTTATGCAATGAGATTGCCAGGAACATATGCCAGTTAGTCTTAAATGCTAAAATGAGAATCACTAGGTTTCCCACTACGACCTTTGGGTACAGCTCTAGTCTTCCAGCTTTGAAATATTCACTTCTCTTGGAGATGGGTGGGTGGGTGATAAAATTAACACAAAGACACTTCTACTTTCTAATTCCTTCTCCACTTCTGTTCATTACCCTGAGTGTGATACATAAACTTTTACTTCATCACTTTTCAAAATGATTAATGTTAGGTCAGATTGAAGATCTTTTGTTTCCAGGTCCAAAGAGGACCAATAGTGATCCTAAGACTTCCGACATATTTTAGGCCTGTTCAGCATAAAGAAATAAATGGGACCTGGGATCATATTTACAGCTCCATATGCATACCCCGATCATGGATATGACATCAATCAACATATTACAGTTATTTTAATACTTCTATCTTCCTTGCTATACTGAATATATCTCCACAGACAGACACTGTCTTACTAATGCCATAACCCAAGTAACTAGGATATTTTTAGCACATAGTATATACCAAATACATGTGGCACATAAATGAATGACTGAAATTTGCCAAGTTGAAGCTTCACTTGCTTGTTTTTCCTAAATCCTTTTCAGGAATCACAATCCATCCAGATATGTAGTATAGACATGGGATCTTTATCAATCACCAGCATATAATGAAAAATTTCCACCAAAGCTGAAAGGCTCACAGAATTTATTTCTGTGTCAACTGTTACAAGACAGGGAAACACAAACTTCACCTTAGGGTGACTAAACAATTGTTTATCCTTTCTGAGGATATCTAATGACACAAATATCCAAAATCAAGAATGAGAATCTCCATATTACTCAACAACTTTCTTCATCTAACAAATCTGCTTGCGTGAAAGGCAAGTGTACCTCAGTGAAGAAAGTTTCAAGTAAAGGATCAGGAGGAGCTCAGGAGAATTCAGATATAAGTGTTTGAAGATGTTAATCCTACTTGCATTAGAGCAAACCCAGCTACAAAGAAAAACAAAGAAACATCAAAGGATGAATAGGAAATGCAAATACTCACATGTGGTAAATCAATCACAATCTATGGTACAAAGCCTCAAATACAAGGTATCGGCAAAGACGCTGACCAATTTTCCAAGCAGAGCCAGAAGAAAGAAAATGCATGGTTTTACCTGGAGAGATAGAAAGGGCACATTCAATGGATAAATCAATGCAAAATGTAGGAGGGTTTTATGAAGAATCAAAGAAGATGACGATTCTGACTTCTCTGTGGCAGTCAGATGGATGTTTCTACATGTCTATAGGTCCTCACCGGACACCATGTAACAGCAAACCACAAGGATGACAATGGAGCTAAGAGGAGTTCAGAATAAAAATTCAATAGTCACATTGTAGAATTTTCTGGAAAGGTAACTCAGGCTTGTTGAATACCTTCAGATGCCATGCACTGCTTCAAAAATCAAGATAAATCAGATAACATTCCCATCATGAGAGAGCACAGAGTTTAATGCAGATAAATATATATTTGTAGACAGCTAAGTTATTGTGCAATGCTTTAGGTGCTATAATGAAAGCAGGGACACTTCCATGAGAATGTAGAAGTATGGCATAGTAAGTATATATGGTATAGTAGTAGATTAGGATGTGAAAGCACAGTATAGACTACCTTCATTTTAGGCAACTCAGGCTACTCTAACAAATACCATTGACTGAGTTAGCTTAAATAACAGATATTTATTTCTCATAGTTCTGAAGTCTGGGAAGTCCAAGGTTAATGCGCCAGCCAGTTTGGTTCTGGGAAGGACCTTCTTCCTGGTTTATAGACAGCCACCTTCCTGCTGTCTCCCTGACGTGATGGAGACAGAGAGGAAGCAAGCTCTCTCATGTCTCTGTCTATACTAATCCCATCATGAGGGCTCCACCATAATGACCTAATTACTCTCCAAAAGCCCCATATCCAAATACCATCACATTAGGGAATAGAGGTGCAACATATGAATTGGGGATGAGGCACAGACATTCAGTCCCCAGCTACCTTCATCTCATCACTAGACTATCAAAAAAGCTGCCCATCCGGTCTGTCCTTTCTCGAAGCCATTTCCCATAAAGCCATTTTCCATAAAGCAACTAGACTGATCATTGTAAAATGCAGATCTGAGTATGTCATGGCTCTGCTTCAAACTCTTCAATTGCTTCCCATTCTACTTCAAATAGAGAAGATCACCTTTTGCTTGGTTTATAAAGCCTGCAGGATATAGCTTTGGTTTTATGTCAATTTCATCTTGCTTCATTCTCCTCGCTCTCAACTCCATCTATGTGCATTATTAGCTTGCCAGCATTGCCACAACAAAATACCACAGACTGGCTGGCTTAAATAAAAGATATTTATTTCATCATAGTTCTGGAGGCCGGAAGCCCAAGGTCAAGGTGTTAGCAGGTTTAATTTCTCCTGAGGCCTCTCTCCTTGGCTTGCACATGGCTGTCTCTTCGCTGTGCCTTGACAAAGGTTTTCTTCTGGGCATGTATATCCCTGATGTATCTTTCTCAGTCCAGATTTTCTCTTAATATACAGACATCAGTCAGATTGGATTAAGGCCTAACCTAACAGCCTCACTTTAACTTAATTATCTCCAAATACAGTCACATTTTGCGGTCCTGGGGATTAGGGCTTCAACATTGGAATTCCAGGGTCAAGGGTGGGGGAGGCACAATTCATCTCATAACAATGTATGTCTTTTTAGTTCCTAAAACATGCTATTTTTTTCCTCAAGTCTTCCCATACGCTATTACTATTTCTTGGGTGCCTCTGTCCTCTCATTTCAGTAGATTAACAGCTGTTCATTCGTAAGATCTTAGGAAGTTCCTCCCTCAATTTCAATGTTGGAGGAGCTACCCCATTACATAGATATTATTACATCTTATTAACAGAAATCTGCCCTCTTGTAATTATGTGCTTAATTCTCATTATGGTTCTATTAATCTTCTCTTTAAACAGTGCATTCTATGAACATTAAAACAATGTCATTTATGCCTATGTTCAATTCCTTATTCATTTCATGAAATTATATTCTACTTTTTGTTTTGTTTGCATTTGTTGTGTTCTCTTTTTTTTAAATCAATTGTCCTTGTATTTAATTGCAAATTTCTGTCCTGTCTAGTTGTTATCTCATTTCTAAATATCTTGACTCCTTTGCCTTTGTGTTCTGCATTCTTTTTATTAAAAATGTAGATTCATATTTCAGTTGTGTCTATTCTTTGCTTGTGGTTTTATTTTACTTACTGGTTCTGAAATGGAGTTTCTTTGGACCTCAATTTATTTTTTTTACATTTACAATCTCCTTTTTCATACTAGTCTATTATTTTATTTCCTTATCCATAAGACATACAGAGAACTTAACAATCATATAACAAATGTTAAGCACTAATATAGAAATAAAATCTACGCTTGCCAGACAAGTAAGAGGAAAATGAATAATAAAAATCAATCAATATTAAAGGCAGAAACAAATGCAATAAAAACAAAATCAATTCCCAGAAGGCAGAACATAAGAAAATCATCAATTGTAAGAAACAGTCTAATTTTAGGGATGTTCCAATGTAAAAACATAAAATAAAGTCACAAAGTCACAAAAAGTTCAAATATAGCAGCAATCTTACAAATGTAAAAGAAATAAATATCTATTTACCTATTTAAATACAGTAAAAAAAAAAGTATTTTTCATTCAGATAAACTACTTCAAGAATTAATTTTAGAAGAAAACAAACCCAAAATCTCAATATACAGGGTCAGAAAAACATAAAAGGGCAATCTTACTAAAAAGGAAGCTAGTATAACAATAACCATATAAGAAAAAAAAATCTAAGATAAAAGCATTAATGGTTATAAAGACAAAAACTATGTATTCTAAAAGTATATCCACTAAGAAGAAAATCATTGTGAACTGCAATGGCCTATAGATGCAGAAATTATATAACTAAAATAGAAATAAAAAAAAGAATAGTAACCAGAGAAAGAAATTTGAGTTATATCTTCTAGAAGTGAATTGCTTATACAAATAAAATCTAATAATAGTATAGAATTTTTGAAAAGCAATTGAAAAACCTCAATTGAATTTTATAGAGATAACCTTTCACCTGAAACTATTATAATGTTATATGTCAATTATACTTCAATAAAAAAATCAATGAATAAATGTGGAAGAATAGACAAAGCATCCACATAGAAGTATTCCAAATAAATGTATGCAGGTACTCCTCCCTCAAGGAGGCAGAACACAAATCCCCAGTCCTTTAGTGTGGTCTGCATGCAGTGATCACCTTCAGAAGAATACAGTATGGAAAGAGGAAGGAAGACTAACATTACAGAGCAGATCCCTGATAAGCACTACATCAAACATGGAGATCAAGGTCAACATCAACTGTGGTAAGTCATGTTGCTAATATGTACCCTTGAAATTCCGTGAAAAGAATGACACCTTACCTCTGTGGTCTTCCTTCCCCCAAAATCCATAATTCTAGTCTAATGATGAGGAAAAACATTAGATCAATTCCAATTGATGAATATTTATAAAATGCCTGATCAGTACTCTTCAAAACTGTCAAGATCATCAAAAACAAGGAAAGTTCAAGACATTGTCAGTCAAGAGGAGCTCAAGGAAACATGTCAACTAAATGCTATGCTGTATCCTAGATAAGATTCTGGAAATGAAAAAGGAAATTCACGAGAAACTAAGGAAATTTGAATAAGATATACATTTTAGTTAATAATACATCAATATTTGTTCATTAATTGTGACAAATGTACCATACTAAGGTAAGATGTTAAACATAAAGGAAACTGAACATGGGATACATAGAAACTCTCTGTACTATCTTTACAATGTTTTTTGCAAATTTAAAACTACTCTAAAATATTTTAAAAGTCAATTTAGAAAATCTGCAGAACACTTACAACTAAATCTTGAGAAAAGACGTACAAAAACTTTTTGGAAAAAAAAGCACAAAAGGTGATTAAAGTTTCATAAAAGAAAATCTGAATAAATAGATATTTTGTGTGCATAGTTGTGAATGTTCACATCATTTATGTATCATTTGTGCAGAAATAGATCTATAAAATTATTATAACTTCAGAGAAAAATCTCAAACAGAATGTTTTTTTTTTGTTTTCTTTTTCGAACAGAATGTTAAAAGACTTAAGACAAACTTAATTTAAATTAAATGTGGTTAAGTTTAGACTCAAAAACATCAAAAATTTTCTGATTAAAAAAAGGACAATATGTTGGTTGATGCATGCCATACTGGATATCTAGAATTAGTATATAGAGTTGTATTAATTAAAATCATATAGCTTTCATATAGTGATAGACAAAGAGATCAATGCAACTGAATACAGAGATAGGATTTAGACTCAAACATATATGTGAATTTCATAAATGACAAAGTTAGCATTACAAATCAAAGACAAAGGAAACAAGTGTTCAAAACTAGAGCAGGGACCATTCATTTCCATATGGAAAAGTATTAACTTAGATACTACCTAATTCTATACACAACAATAATTTCAACATATTTTAAGAAGCAGGTTTATAAATACATTGTAAAATTGTTAAGAAATAAATACCTTCTGTATATTAATGAATCACAAATAAAAGCCAAGCAACAGAATTGGAGAGGATATTTGAAGTACATAAATAGAAAGAGAATGAATGTCTATGATATATTTGATTTTTAAATAAGAAAATATACAATCTAATTAACAAATGAGCTGAAATGATATGATGTCAAGGATTAATTTAAAATATCTGGACATGAAGAAGGAAGTGGGTAGGGATATAGATGAAACAAGACTGCTTATTATTTAAGTTGGGTGGGACAAATATATAGGGAGGAGAAATCCTTATGTTATCCTACTTATGTGTTGTCAATTCTTGACTCCCCAAAGGTCATCAATAAACCTTTTTATTTACCTAAATATAGATAGGTAAAATCAGGCTAAATTTATTACACTTACTGTGGTAGAGGAGGACACCATGACAGAGTCATAGTAGTGACTCAGAAAAAGGATATTAAGGAAGGACATTTATAGGTTGTAGTTTGGGCTCAATGATAAAGGTAATTCTTTCAAGGTGCAGAACTGCTTAATTTTGAGAGAAGTTTCTGACATAATTGTGGTGGACATTAAGAGGCAATGATCTTGAAATGGGTCAAGATAAATGAACTGTTGTTTGATAAGCTAGTTGTTTACTCGGGTGAGCAATCTAATATCTTATAGGGTGACCATTTGCCCAGATGAGCAAACTCTTTTCTCAGACCTATTGGTGTGCAAGAATTTCCTGAAGCAAATAGTGAAAATACTTATTGGCTTATAGACTCCTCTTCTTGGGCAAGAATTTCCCAGAAGAAATCATACAGATATGCTGACACAGGTGGCCTCAGTTCTCAGTCATGATATTTAAGATATCTGGACACACATCTCAGTGTATATGTTTTCCATAATAATGCTTGTTTGTTTTGTTAAATAGGCAATTCACCAAAAAAATAAACACCAAAAAACATATGAAGAAATACTCATCTTCCTTAATTATCAATGAAAATTATCTATATGTTAATTAATATCAATTTAAATTTAAAAACTCAAAACTCTGATACTGCCAAGATTTGACAAAGACAAAGGAAACTAAAACTCTCATTCATTAGCAGGTGAGAGAGCAAAATGGTAAAACATTTTAAAGGGTATGTTGTCAATCTCTGGATATTGAGATATGTAATCTGTGACTCAGCAATGCTGATTTTAAATATATGTCCAGGAGAAACTCTTTCACATATTCACCACAGAAAATATGCATGAAAATATCCACTGCAGCAGTGTCCTTAGTTAAGGGAATGAATAATAAATTATTGTGCATTCACACAATTCATACAGCAATAAAAACCAGTTAATGCATGTGAACAAGAACAGATATCAAAAACACAATACTGAGTAAAAAAATATCATGGAATAATATATACACTATGACAGCATTAATACACATTTTTAAAACAATGCGAAGCAATGCTTTGCTTTGGATATATAAATGACAAAATTCTAAAAGCATAAACGGGAAGGATGCACATCATATTGGGGATAGTGTTTATCTCTTGGAAAAAAGAGATTAAGATAATGTCATTGCAATGGGGAACAAAAAGGGCTTTACCATCTTCCATAATGTTATACAGTATACATTTTATTTAAAAATAAAGAAAATCTGAAGGAGATGCAATAAAATATTAGCATTTCTTTATTCTGGCTGGCTAACATTTTTGTATTTGATATTTTATTATGTGTATTTTTCTATAGTTTTAGAACTTGTCAACTTTCATTAAGGGGAATGAAAATGTTCATTGAGGTGGGAAAATAGTTCAGCACAGGCTAAATAAAGCAGAATGTAGGGCAGCTAGTCTATTTTCCCATTACTCCCTGACATCGGCAATCCCCAGACCAAAATCTTATACATTTGAGCACCTCCTCTAGTCTTCTAGTTAGTTTAAAATCACAGAGAAGCATATCCCTCTTTTCCCATTAATATAATAACCTATATGAGCATCTTTCTCTCTTCCTCTATCTTTGATGCCCAAATGCTTATATTTTTGTACTATAGATTTCTTGTTCTTTCAAATCTCCACTGAATCTTAAGAGATCCAAAGAAAAGGAGAAAGAAAAAGAATACAAGAGCCAAAGTAAAAGACTAAACGTTGTTTCCTCAAATGTCTAAATTTATTAAAGCACATATCCCAAACTATCTAATATGGTGGTAACTTCTAACCAAGAGGAGACATATCCAGGTCACTTTACCAGCCAAGGGAAATAAAAAATACCAGGAGAGAGAATAAGAGAAAGAAAGAGAGAGAAAAAGAGATCAAGATCTTATTTCAAGTATAAATGGTCCCTTTAACTCTAGCTCAAGATTATCCGACACAACACTGATTCAATTACATTGTGACTCCTAAGGATCCATCCTTCAAAAAATGTGGTCAAACGGCTAACTTCATCCTTAGTTTGGAGGAAAGCAGGAGACTTTTGGAGGACTATTAGAGATCAAGAAACACTGATGAACATGTTTGCAGAGATGACATCATTGAATAAAGAGAAAATGACAGCTATTCACTGAGCTTCAGGATGATGGAGATGAGAGAGTTTAAAGTAATATAAGTCTGCAATTCGAGATACTGTTATTGGGGGGCAACAATGGCTTGGTGAGTCATAAGCATACTGAGAGTTGTTTAAAGCATGGGAGGAGATGGGCTTACCCACGAAGAATGCATTCATTGAAAAGACAGTAAGAATTGAGAATGGCAAATTTTAACTTATCCACAAAGTAAGCTCTTTCAGTAGATTATCCATTGAAAGAACAAAAGAGGAGTAGCTAAAGAGTTTGAAGGGGAATCAGTAGAGGATACGGGAAAACTCAAGAAATTAAAAAATGCTTTTCTGTGTAGGATGAAAAGGTCAATGGTCCTGAATGCCTTGAGGTATCTTATGATGAAACTTGAAATGATCCCGTTGCGTTGGACATCTAGAGAGGTCCAGGGTAAAAATGAGAGCAGTGCTAAGGGAAATGGAGTAGGGGATGCTTGTTACAGCAGCATGAGAAGCAAATGGAAAAGAGGAAATGGTTGTGTGACTATGTGATACTCCAGAGTATTTAAAAGTAGTGGATCATGTGAGATAGGACAAATATGAAATAAGTTAAACAGTGGCAAGTTGCTCCTGAACTCTACAGAAAAGAGTAGTTTTTTGAAATCTGAATAACCCATTTTGTTGTAAAAATACTATACATATAATTCATTTAATCTCTAATAAGTGTATTTTAAACAGCTATTAATTTGTACAGAAAAAAAGATCAAAACGTGACTTGCTTTGGAATTCATTATCATTTAACTATATTTATCCTGATTTCAGTTCTATAATGTATTTCATTTTAGTGAGACAAAATTAAAATGTACAGTCCTGAGTTTGGATAAATGCATATTACTAGCTTCTTCACTGAAATCAGGATACAGAGCAGTTCCACTGGCCAAGAAAATTCTATAGGGTGTAGGCATTTCTTCCTTCCTCTCTGTACCTCACATACACACTCACTGGTTTGTAGAATATCACATAATATACATAATATATTATGAATATCACATAATATCATATAATATACAAAATATACATTTTAATCAAATTGTAGTGACATCTCATTTTGGTTTAATATTCATTTCCCTGCTGACAAATAATATTCAGTATTTGTATTCAGCAGCTCACATTGCCATTTGTATAATATCTTTGGTGGAGTTCCTATTCAAAAACTTTGTCCATTATGTTGTTTTTTAATTTTATTTTGTTATGTTATGTTAATCACCATACATTACATCATTAGTTTTTGATGTAGACTTCCATGATTCATTGTTCACATGAAACAAACAGTGCTCGATGCAATACGTGCCCTCTTCAATACCCATCACCAAGCTAAACCATCCCCCCAACCCCCTCCCTTCTAGAACCCTCAGTTTGTTCCTCAGAGTCCATAGTTTCTCATGGTTCGTCTCCCCCTCCGATTTCCCCCTATTCATTTTTCGCTCCCTACTATCATCTTTTTTTTTTTTTGAACAAATAGCATATCATTTGTTTCAGAGTTACAGGTCTGTGATTCAACAGTCTTACTCAATTCACAGCCCTCACCATAGCACATACCCTATCCCATGTCTATCACCCAGCCACCCCATCCCTCCCACCCCCCAACACTTCAGCAACCCTGAGTTTGTTTCATGAGATTAAAAATTCCTCATATCAGTGAGATCGTATGATACATGTCTTTCTCCGATTGACTTACTTCACTCAGCATAATACCCTCCAGTTCCATCCACGTCATTGCAAATGGCAAGATTTCATTCCTTTTGATGGCTGCATAATATTCCACTGTGTGTGTGTGTGTGTGTGTGTGTGTGTGTGTGTGTGTGTGTGTGTGTATTCATATTAGTGAGATCATATGATACATGTCTTTCTCTGATTGACTTACTTCATTCAGCATAATACCCTCCGGTTCCATCCATGTCGTTGCAAATGGCAAGATCTCATTCCTTTTGATGGCTGCATAATATCCCACTGTGTGTGTGTGTGTGGGTGTGTGTGTGTGTATGTATACCACTTCTTCTTTATCCATTCAACTGTCAATGGACATCTTGGCTCTTTCCGTAGTTTGGCTATTGTGGACATTGCTGCTATAAACATTGGGCTGCACGTACCCCTTTGGATCCCTACATTTGTATCTTTGGGGTAAATACCCAGTAGTGCAATTGCTGGGTCATATGGTAACTCTATTTTCAACTTTTTGAGGAACCTCCATACTGTTTTCAGAGTGGCTGCACCAGCTTGTATTTCCACCAAAAGTGTAGGAGGTTTCCCCTTTCTCCTCATCCTCAACAATATCTAGCATTTCCTGACTTGTTAATTTTAGCCATTCTACCTGGTGTGAGGTGGTATCTCACTGAGGTTTTGATTTGGATTTCCCTGATGCCGAGCGATGTTCAGCACTTTTTCATGTGTCTGTTGGCCATTTGGATGTCTTCTTTGGAAAAATGTCTGTTCATGTCTTCTGCCCATTTCTTGAATGGATTATTTGTTCTTTGGGTGTTGAGTTTGATGAGTTCTTTATAGATTTTGGATACTAGCCCTTTATCTGATATGTCATTTGCAAATATCTTCTCCCATTCTGTCAGTTGTCTTTTGGTTTCATTGACTGTTTCTTTGCTGTGCAAAACTTTTTAACCTGGTGAAGTCCCAAGAGTTCATTTTTGCCCCTGCTTCCCTTGCCTTTGGTGATATTCCTAGGAAGAAGTTGCTGTGGCTGAAGTCGAAGAGGTTGCTGCCTGTGTTCTCCTCTAGGATTCTGATGGACTCCTGTCTCACATTTAGGTCTTTCAAACATTTGGAGTCTATTTTTGTGTGTGGTGTAAGGAAATGGTCCAGTTTCATTCTTCTGCATGTGCCTGTCCAATTTTCCCAACATCATTTGTTGAAGAGACTGTCTTTTTTCCATTGGACATTCTTTCCTGCTTTGTCGAAGATTAGTTGTCCATAGAGTTGAGAGTCCATTTCTGGGCTCTCTATTCTGTTCCACTGATGAATGTGTCTGTTTTTGTCCCAGTACCATACTGTCTTAGTGATTACAGCTTTGTAATAGATCTTGAAGTCTGGAATTGTGATGCCGCCAGCTTTGCTTTTCTTTTTCAACATTCCTCTGGCTTTTCGGGGTCTTTGCTGGTTCCATACAAATTTTAGGATTATTTGTTCCATTTCCTTGAAAAAAGTGGATGGTATTTTGATAGGGATTGCATTAAATGTGTAGATTGCACTAGTTAGCATTGACATCTTCACAATGTTTGTTCTTCCAATCCATGAGCATGGAACGTTTTTCCATTTCTTTTTCCATTCCTCAATTTCTTTCATGAGTATTTTATCGTTTTCTGAGTACGATCCTTTGCCTCTTTGGTTAGATTTATTCTTAGGTATCTTATGATTTTGGGGCAATTGTAAATGGGATCGACTCCTTAATTTCTCTTTCTTCTGTCTTGTTGCTGGTGTCTAGGAATGCCACTGATTTCTGTGCATTGATTTTATATCCTGCCACTTGACTGAATTCCTGTATGAGGTCTAGCAGTTTTGGGGTGGAGTCTTTTGGGTTTTCCCCATAAAGTGTCATATCATCTGCAAACAGTGAGAGTTTGACTTCTTCTTTGCCAATTTGGATGCCTTTTATTTCTTTTTGTTGTCTGATTGCTGTGGCTAGGACTTCTAATACTATGTTGAATAGCAGTGGTGATAGTGGACATCCCAGCCGCGTTCCTGACCTTAGGGGGAAAGCTCTCAGTTTTTCCCATTGAGAATGATATTCGCCATGGGTTTTTCATAGATGGCTTTTATGATATTGAGGTATGTACCCTCTATCCCTACACTCTGAAGTGTTTTGATCAAGAAAGGATGCTGTACTTTGTCAAATGCTTTTTCTACATCTATTGAGAGGATCATATGGTTCTTGTTCTTTCTTTTATTAATGTATTGTATCACACTGATTGACTTGTGGATGTTGAACCAACCTTGCAGCCCAGGGATAAATCCCACTTGGTCATGATGAATAATCCTTTTAATGTACTGTTGGATCCTATTGGCTAGTATTTTGGTGAGAATTTTTGCATCCATTTTCATCAGGGATATTGGTCTGTAATTCTCCTTTTTGATGGGGTCTTTGTCTGGTTTTGGGATCAAGGTAATGCTGGCCTCATAAAATGAGTTTGGAAGTTTTCCTTCCATTTCTATTTTTTGGAACAGTTTCAGAAGAATAGGTATTAATTCTTCTTGAAATGTTTGGAAGAATTCCCCTGGGAATCCATCTGGCCCTGGGCTCTTGTTTGTTGGGAGATTTTTTTTTTTTTAAAGATTTTATTTATTTATTTGAGAGAGAGAATGAGAGACAGAGAGCACGAGAGGGAAGAGGGTCAGAGGGAAAAGCAGACTCCCCGCTGAGCGGGGAGCCCGATGTGGGACTCGATCCAGGGACTCCAGGACCATGACCTGAGCCGAAGGCAGTCGCTTAACCAACTGAGCCACCCAGGCGCCCTTGTTGGGAGATTTTTGATGACTGCTTCAATTTCCTCAGTGGTTATAGGTCTGTTCAGGTTTTCTATGTCTTCCTGGTTTAGTTTTCGTAGTTTATACATCTCTAGGAATGCATCCATTTCTTCCAGATTATCTAATTTGCTGGCAAAGAGTTGCTCATAATATGTTCTTATAATTGTTTGTATTTCTTTGGTGTTGGTTGTGATCTCTCCTCTTTCATTTTTTATTTTATTTATTTGGGTCCTTTCTCCTTCTTTTTGATAAGTCTCACCAGGGGTTTATCAATCTTATTAATTCTTTCAAAGAACCAGCTCCTAGTTACATTGATCTGTTCTACCGTTCTTTTGGTTTCTATTGTCCATTATGTTCTATTGCATGTTTCTGTTATTATTGAGTTTTGAATGTTTTTTTATAAATTCTAGATAGAAATCATTTAAGAGACATGAGTTGGCAAATATTTTCCCAATCAATAACTTGTCTTTCCATTTTCCTAATACTGTCTTTTTTTCTTTAAGATTTTTATTTATTTGATAGAGAGAGACACTGCGAGAGACGGAACACACGCAGGGGGAGGGGGAGAGGAAAAGCAGGCTTACTGCCGAGCAGGGTGCCCAATGCGGGGCTCGATCCCAGGACCCTGGGATCACGACCTGAGCCAAAGGCAGCCGCTTAATGACTGAGCCACCCAGGCGCGCCCCTAATACTGCCTTTTAAGAACATAAATTTCATTTGCTTTGTTTTAATGTTAAATGAAGCCTGATTTATTATGTTTTTTTCTGTCATACATAAGCAACTTGTGCCTAACCCAAGTTTACAAAGATTCTCTCCTTAGATTGTTTTAGACATTTTATAATTTTAGGTATTACATTAGGGCTAGAATGTATTTTGTGTTAATTTATATATTTTGTGTGAGAGTGTCAGGATTCAATTTTTGCTTATAGATGTCAATTGTTCCTGAACTATTTATGGAAAACACTGTGATCTCTACATTGAATTGCCTTCAATCAATACCAAAAACTACTTGTGATTCATATATACACACGGATTTGTTTCTGGACCCTTTATTCTATACCATTGATTTGTGTGTCTAACTTATCAATCTATGGTAAATTTTAAAATTGGGGAGTGTGATTCCTTCAAAGATTTTTTTCAAAGTTGTTTTGAATACTTTCTGTTGCATTTCCATGTACAAAGATTTCATTTAGAATTAGTTTGTCAATTCTTTCAAAATATCCTACTGGGATTTTGATAGGGTTATATTGAATCTATGTATTAGTTTTTGGAGAATTGACACTTTAGCAATATTGAATCTTTCAAACTATTAACAAAATATAATTACCCATATATTAATATTTCTTTTACTTCTTTCATCACTATTTTGTAGTTTTTGACATATAGAAATTGGACATATTTTGATAGCTTTATATCTAACTTTTTCATGTGTTTGGTACTATTACAAATTTTTAAGTTTTATTTTAAGCTGTTTCTTACTAATATATAGAAATATAATTTGTTTTAATATTATTTTTGTAGTCAGAAAACTCGCTCAAGTCAGTCATTAGTTCTAAGAACTTTATTGTAGAATCCTCAGAATTTTCTATATAAACAATCATATCACCTATAAATTGAACTTCATTACTCCCTTTACAAATTGGCTGCCTTTTATTTACTCTTCTTGCCTTTTAACACTCGCTAGGACATCCAGTATGATGTTGCTTAGGACTGGTGAGAGCAGACATCCTTGGCTTTTTCCCTCTTAGGTGCAAAACATTCAGGTTTGACTGTTAAGTGAGTGTTAGGTAAGGGGGTTTTGTAGATTCCTTCATCAGGTTGAAGGAGTTTCTTTCTGTTTCCAGTTTGCCAAGGGTTTTATTATAAGTGGATGTTTTTAGTTTTCAAGTGCTTTTTCTGCATCTGTTGGGAAGATCATAAGAGGTTTTTTCTTAATTTGTTGAAATGGTAACTATCATTGGTTGACTTTCAAATGTTGCACCAACCTTGAATCCATTTGGTCATTGTATTGTGTTCATATATTGTTGGATTTGATTTGCTAATATTTTGTTGAGGATTTTTGCTTGTGTTTTCATGAAGCATGCTAGTCTATTTTTTTTCTTATACTGCCTTTATTGGTTTAGGTTTTCAGGATGATACTGAACTCAAAAATTGAGTTGGGAAGTGTCCCCTGCTTTTCTCGTTTCTGGAAATTGATGGTTTAAGAGAAATTTATTGAGTTGTATATATTCTTATTCTGAAATCTTCCAAAAAATATACCTACACAAAAGTGACTGTTTATAAAACTTGATCAGAATTTTAGCTGAATGTGGGATGGGAGGAGCAAGATGGTGGAGGAGGAGGAGACCTGGTCTCCTTTCATCTGGTCCCAGGAATTAAGCTAGATAGGGATCAAACCATTCTGAACACCTACGAACTCAACAGGAGATCAAAGAAAAGAAGAGCAGCAACTCTCTGAACAAGAAAAACGACCACGTTCTGGAAGATAGGATGTGTGGAGAAGTCAATCCGAGGCGATATATGGGAAGAGAGACGATGGGGGAGGGGGCCTCCGTCAGCGACTACTGGCAAGTGAAAGAGCAGCAGAGCACAAAATCAGAAATTTTAGAAGTTGTCTCTGCTAAGGAACATCGCTCCAGTGGCTAAGCAGGGAGTGGAATGCTCGCTGGGACAGTGTGGTCTCAGGACCCTTGGGGTCACAGAAAGACCGGGGGTGCCTGAGTGTGGCAGAGCTCCCAGGTATCGAAGCAGGGAAGCCGGGTGCAGAGATGGAGCCTAGGAGTGGGCTCTCAGCTCGGGGTTGCCATAAACCATGATCCACGGCACAGTCAGGCCACTGCTCCTCCAGCAGGGACCCAACAAGCAGCAGATCCAGGGAGACTCACATTCCTCCCCAGGGAGGAGCAGCACAGGAGCGCACCACAGGGACCTGCTAGATTTGGAGACCCCACACGGGGTCATGTGCCATAGATAGAAATGCTTGGTCACAGGCCGGGTGAGCACGGAATGTGGCCAGAGACCGGGGAGACGAGAGTGACTGACTGCTTTTCACTGGGGGCTCACTGTGGAGTGGGGCCCTGAGTTCTTGGCTACTCTGGGGCGGAGATTGGGAGGCCGCCATTTTCACTCTCGTCCTCCAAAGCTGTACAGGAAGCTTGCAGGGAACAAAAGCTCCCGAGAGCAAACCCAAGCAGATTACTGAGCCTGGACCTGACAAGGGCGGGGCAATTCCACCTCCGGCAAAGACATTTGAGAACCACGGCAACAGGACCCTCCCCCAGAAGATCAGCAAGAACAGCTAGCCAAGACCAAGTTTACCAATCAATGAGAATGGCAGAATGCCAGCACTAGGGGAATACAGCATATAGAATTCATGGCTTTTTTCCCATGATTCTTTAGTCCTGCAAAGTTAAATTTTTTAATTTTCTTTTTTTTAAATTTTTCTTTTTCCCTTTTTCAACCAACATCTTCTCAAACCCTTTTTTAAAAAACATTTTATTTTTCATTTTTAGAGTCATATTCTATCTCTTCATAGTAGTTAACCTTATTTTTGGTATATATCTATAAGTTGTTCTCTCTTTAAAATTTTGGGATACAGTTTCTTCTAATGGACCAAAACATACCATAAATCTCTAGTGTATGGCTTTGTTCTAGTCTCCTGCCTGATCACATTCTCTCCCCTTTTTTTTTAAACCTCTTCTTACTTTTTTCAACCAACTTCTTAGCTTATCAATTCCTTTTATAAAATCTTTTATAATTTCCATCTTAATAATCGTATTCCATCCCTTCATTGTATTTACACTTATTTTTGTACATATATACGTTTTACTTTCTTTAAAATTTTGGGAGGCACTTTCTTCTAAGAGACCAAAATACACCCAAAATCTAAAGTGTGGCACTGATCTATGCACCAGCCTCATCATATCTGATCATATTCTGTTTGGGGTTTTTTTGTTCTTTTGTTTTTTATCTTTTTCTTTTTCTTTTTTCTTTCTTTCCCTTTCTTTTCCCCCAGTTTCGGGTCTCTTGTGATTTGTTGAATGTATATTTTTCTGGGGTCGTTGTTACCCTGTTAGCATTTTGTTTTCTCATTCATCTATTCTCCTCTGGACAAAATGACAAGACAGAAAAAATTACCACAAAAAAAAGAACAAGAGGCAGTACCGACTGCCAGGGACCTAATCAACATGGACATTTGTAAGATGTCAGAACTAGAGTTCAGAATGACGATTTTAAAGAATCTAGCTGAGTTTGAAAAAAGCATGGAAGATATTAGAGAAACCTTTCTGGAGAAATAAAAGAACTAAAATCTAACCAAGTCGAAATCAAAAAGGCTATTAAAGAGGTGCAATCACAAAGAGCTCTAACTGCTAGGAAAAGTGAGGCAGAAGAGAGAATTAGTGATATAGAAGACCAAATGATGGAGAATAAAGAAGCTGAGGAAAAGAGAGATAAACAACCACTGGATCACGAGGGCAGAATTCAAGAGATAAGTGATACCATAAGACGAAACAATATTAGAATTGGGATCCCAGAAGAAGAAGAAAGAGAGAGAGAGGCAGAAGGTATATTGGAGCAAATTATAGCAGAGAACTTCCCTAATGTGGGGAAGGAAACAGGCATCAAAATCCAGGAGGCAAAGAGAACCCCCCTCAAAATCAATAAAAATAGGTCAACACCCCGACATCTAATACTAAAACTTACAAGTCTCAGAGACAAAGAGAAAATCCTGAAAGCAGCTTGGGAGAAGAGATCTGTAACCTACAATGGTAGAAATATTAGATTGGCAACAAACCTATCCACAGAGACCTGGCAGGCCAGAAAGGACTGGCATGATATATTCAGAGCACTAAACGAGAAAAATGTGCAGCCAAGATTACTACAGCCAGCTAGGCTGTCACTGAAAATAGGAGAGATAAGAAGCTTCCAGGACAAACAAAAACTAAAGGAATTTGCAAACACGAAACGAGCCCTACAAGAAATATTGAAAGGGGTCCTCTAAGCAAAGAGTGAGCCTAAAAGTGACAAAGTCAAAAAAGGAACACAGACAATACACAGTAATAGTAACCTTACAGGCCATACAATGGTACTAAATTCATATCTTTCAATAGTTACCCTGAATGTAAATGGGCTAAGTGCCCCAATCAAAAGACACAGGGTATAAGATTGGATAATAAAACAAGACCCATCGATATGCTATCTGCAAGAGACTCATTTTAGACCCAAAGATACCACCAGATTAAAAGTGAGGAGGTGGAAAAATATTTAGCATGCTAATGGATACCAAAAGAAAGCTGGAGTGGCAATCCTTATCTCAGATAAATTAGATTTTAAATGAAAGACTATAATAAGAGATGAGGAAGGACACTATATCCTACTTAAAGGGTCTATCCAACAAGAAGATCTAACAATTGTAAATATCTGTGCCCCTACCATGGGAGCAGCCAATTATGTAAGGCAGTTAATAACAAAAGCAAAGAAACACATTGACAACAATACAATAATAGTGGGGGACTTTAACACCCCCTCACTGAAATGGACAGATCATCTAAGCAAAAGATCAACAAGGAAATAAATACCTTAAATAACACACTGGACCAAATGGACTTCACAGATATATTCAGAACATTCCATCCCAAAGCAACAAAATACACATTCTTCTCTAGTGCCCATGGAACATTCTCCAGATTAGATCACATCCTACATCACAAATCAGGTCTCAGCTGGTACCAAAAGACTGAAATCATTACCTGCATATTTTCAGACCACAGTGCTTTGAAACTAGAACTCAATCACAAGAGGAAAGTCGGAAAGAACTCAAATACATGGAGGCTAAAGAGCATCCTACTCAAGAATGAATGGGTCAACCAGGAAATTAGAGAAGAATTAAAAAAAATTCATGGAAACAAATGAAAATGAAAACACAACTGCTCAAAATCTTTGGGATGCACCAAAGGCGGTCCTAAGAGGAAAGTATATAGCAATACAAGCCTTTCTCAAGAAACAATAAAGGTCTCAAATACACAACCTAACCCTATACCTAAAGGAGCTGGAGAAAGAATAGCAAATAAAGCCTAAACCCAGCAGGAGAAGAGAAATACTAAAGATCAGAGCAGAAATCAATGAACTAGAAACCAAAAGAACAGTAGAACAGATCAACGAAACTAGGAGCTGGTTCTTTGAAAGAATTAATAAGATTGATAAACCCCTGACCAGACTTATCAAAAAGAAAAGAGAAATGGCCCAAAGAAATAAAATCATGAATGAAAGAGGAGAGATCACAACCAACAGCAAAGAAATACAAACAATTATAAGAACATATTATGAGCAACTATATGCCAGCAAATTAGATAATCTGGAAGAAATGGATGCATTCCTAGAGATGTATTAACTGCCAAAACTGAACCAGGAAGAAATAGAAAACCTGAACAGATCTGTAACCACTCAGGAAATTGAAGCAGTCATCAAAAATCTCAAACAATAAAAGCCCAGGACCAGATGGATTCCCAGGGGAATTCCACCAACATTTCAAGAAGAATTAATACCTATTCTTCTGAAACTGTTCCAAAAAATAGAAATGGAAGGAAAACTTCCAAACTCATTTTATGAGGCCAGCATTACCTTGATCCCAAAATCAGACAAAGACCCCATCAAAAAGGAGAATTACAGACCAATATCCCTGATGAACATGCATGGAAAAATTCTCACCAAAATACTAGCCAATAGGATCCAACAGTACATTAAAAGGGTTATTCACCACAACCAAGTGGGATTTATCCCTGGGCTGCAAGGTTGGTTCAACATCCGCAAGTCAATCAATGTGATACAATACATTAATAAAAGAAAGAACAAGAACCATATGATCCTCTCAGTAGATGCAGAAGAGTATTTGACAAAGTACAGCATCCCTTTTGGATTAAACCTCTTCTGAGTGTAGGGACAGAGGGTACATACCTCAATATCATAAAAGCCATCTATGAAAAACCCACAGCGAATATCATTCTCAATGGGGAAAATCTGAGAGCTTTCCCCCTAAGTTCAGGAACACGGCCGGGATGTCCACTATCACCACTGCTATTCAACATAGTATTAGAAGTCCTAGCCACAGCAATCAGACAACAAAAAGAAATAAAAGGCATCCAAATTGGCAAAGAGGAAGTCAAA